>NC_041031.1:24112159-24175797 GCF_900634625.1 Parambassis ranga
ACATCCCAAACACACACACACACCAGAGCACACACACCAGAACACACACACCAGAGCACACACACACAGACACACACAGACACACACGCACACACCAAACATCCCAAACACACACAGACACACACACACACCAGAACACACACACCAAACATTCCAAACACACAGACACACACTCACACACTCACCCTCACACTCAGGGTCTTGATCTGGTCGTTTCTTCCTCAGCTCCTCCATCTTGTTTTTCCTTCCCTCAGATTCCCTCTTTGTTGCTGTTTGTATTTTTTCAGTAAACTTGATGTAAGTAAACGAGTCGGACGTGTTTCAGCTCGTTAACAAACCCGAGGTTCTGTGATTGTTTGTGTTTCATTAGTCATTTTTCAGAAGGTTTCTCGTGTCGTCGTTTCTCCTCAGAGCTCCCAGGTGCTGAGTTTCAGTCCAGCTCCATCAGGAGGGGACGGACAGTCGGATCTGATCAGCATCGTCAGGCGCTTCGGCCGGCCGCTCTACACACTGTTCCTGCCGTCCGTGGTGAGATCAGCTGTCGTTATGTTACACAAGCAGGAGTCTCCTCAGCTCGGCTGCACACTTTTCATCACTTTGTTTTATCATGATTCTAAGTCCTCCAACAACAAAGAGCTCACACCGACACGGTTCTCCTCAGAACATCCTCAGAACTTCCAGGAAGTGACCAGCAGTCACATGACCAGCAGTCACATGACCAGCAGTCACATGACCAGCAGTCACATGACCAGCAGTCACATGACCAGCAGTCACATGACCAGCAGTCACATGACCAGCAGTCGCGTGACCAGCAGTCACATGACCAACAGTCACATGACCAGCAGTCGAGTGATGGGGTCTGCAGGCC
This sequence comes from Parambassis ranga, assembly GCF_900634625.1. Lineage (NCBI taxonomy): Eukaryota > Metazoa > Chordata > Actinopteri > Ambassidae > Parambassis > Parambassis ranga. The sequence continues at coordinate 24,113,028 of NC_041031.1, forward strand.
GATCAAAGCCGTGTTGATGTTTCAGTGTTTTTGTTTCAGGCGTTTGTGGAGATGAAAAACTCTGCAGATGCTCAGAAGATGGTGGATTATTACTCATCCAACGTGCTGAGGATCAACAGCTCATCTATCAAAGTCTCCTACTCTGCAGAATACAAGAGCCTCGTGTGAGTAGACCAGGTCCAGACCAGATCCATCAGCTGATCAACCGCTTTCCCATCAGTTTAATGCTGGTTGTGTCCTGCAGGCGGGTTTCAGCAGCAAAGAAGTACGAAGAGGAACCGGGTCCAACCAGGGCGACTAGTACTAAAGACGGGTCCAGGTCCAGAGACAACAGAACGCATCGTAACAAGACCAGATCTAGATCCAGGTCCAGAGACAGAGACAACAGAGAAAAACGTACCAAGTCCAGATCTAGATCCAGGTCCAGAGACAGAGACAACAGAGAAAAACGTACCAAGTCCAGATCTAGATCCAGGTCCAGGTCCAGAGACAACAGAGAAAAACGTACCAAGTCCAGATCTAGATCCAGATCCAGGTCCAGGTCCAGGTCCAGGTCCAGAGACAACAGAGAAAAACGTACCAAGTCCAGATCTAGATCCAGATCCAGGTCCAGGTCCAGGTCCAGAGAGAACAGAGAGAAACGTACCAAGTCCAGATCCAGATCTAGATCCAGGTCCAGAGACAGAGACAACAGAGAGAAACGTACCAAGTCCAGATCCAGATCTAGATCCAGGTCCAGAGAAGAAGATAAATTAACACAAACATCCCACAAAGAAACCAGATCCAGGTCTAATTCCAGGTCCAGAGAAAAGGTGGAACCAGAGAAACCCGGTAAGAAAACGGACAGCTGCTTTGATTATTGATCATTTAAAACATAAACAATCTAACGGGCCTCCTCAGGTCAGGTCAAAGGTCGCCATGATGCCGCCACAAATGTTATGTGACAAAGGTTTTCTTGGGTTTGATTTTCAGAGGATGACTCCAAACCTGAGGAAGAGGAGCGGCAGGAGGAAGCAGAGTGAGTCCTGTTCGTAAAGGTCATGTGTGACTCGGGTCAGTTTGATGATGTCACTGCGCTCCCTGTAGCTCGCCCTCCGAGGACAGCGACATCGAGGGGATGGAGGTGATCGCAGAGGATGGACAGCAGCTGGAGGATGATGAGGAAGACGAAGAAACCAAAGAGCAGGACAAATCGGAGGAGGAGACAGAAAATCAGGAGGAAGAGGAGGAGGAGGAAGAGGAGGAGGTAAAGACCCACTGCAGATGAATGACATGTACAGATACCTTCACAGGTTTTACTACAGGTGTGTGTCTGTCTGTGTGTCTCTGTGTGTGTGTGTGTGTGTCTGTCTGTGTCTCTTTGTGTGTGTCTCTGTGTGTGTGTCTGCCTGTCTGTCTGTGTCTCTGTCTCTGTGTGTGTCTGTGTCTCTTTGTGTGTGTGTGTGTGTCTGTCTGTGTGTGTGTGTGTGTGTGTGTGTGTGTCTGTGTCTCTGTGTGTGTGTGTCTGCCTGTCTGTCTGTGTCTCTGTCTCTGTGTGTGTCTGTGTCTCTTTGTGTGTGTGTGTGTGTCTGTCTGTGTGTGTGTGTGTGTCTGTCTCTGTGTCTGTCTGTCTGTGTCTCTGTGTGTGCAGGGAGCAGCGTCCCCCCTTGACCTGGAGAACTGCATCACTCTGGATGAGCTGGATGAGGACAAGTCTTCTGAGCGAGGTAAACAGGAAGTCACAGCGGCTGAACAACCGATGTTTGCTGCAGAGAGTAATTCAGATTCCAGGGAGGGACGAGGCCGGGCCGGGGGGACGTCCTCAAAGGAGACAGCAGAGACGGTCGGATCAAGTCCAGAGAGAGAGACATTAAAGAGAAAAGACTGTGGTCCTCAGAAGACCCAATCAGAACCAGAACCAGCTGATCTGTTGGAATCCTCAGAGACAGACCAGCAGAGAGAGGAAGAAGAGAAGACTAGCGAGGCAGAGCTGAAGGATTCACAGAGTCCAGATCCGAGCAGAGATCCACCAGAACAGGTACCACTGACTCTTTAATGGACGGCAGCATGTATGAAACTTACACTGAAGAGCTGTGATCTGTTTCCAGGGCTGTGAGCCTGCAGGGGGCGCCACAGCAGAGGAACAGTGTGAGCCTGCAGGGGGCGCCACAGCAGAGGAACAGTGTGAGCCTGCAGGGGGCGCCACAGCAGAGGAACAGTGTGAGCCTGCAGGGGGCGCCACAGCAGCTCCCAGACCCACCGAACCTGTGGGTGAGGAGTTCACACACTGATGCTACATTTAAGATGGGACATGGAACCGCTTCCTGTGGGTGGTCAGAGAGTCTGAGGTTACCTGGTATCATTAATATCAGACGTTAGCTCGGCGTTCAGATATGCAGAGCTCCCCGTCCTGAGGAGCTCCTCATTTTTAAAGGATGACTTTAGGAGGAGGCGTCTCTATTATTTTGTCCTGTTTCTGACTGTGGCGGTGGTGCGTTCAATGTCCCGTTTTTGTCACAGGCACAGAGTTTGTTCAGCCAGTCGTCGGTTATTTCTGTCATCTGTGTCGGCTGATCTTCACCGACGAGGACGAAGCCAAACGGCGGCACTGCAGCAGCCCCGCCCACATCAGCAGATACCAGGTATCCATGGAAACCACCAGCCTCTCATGGCACGCGGTGAATTTCACCCCGCATTCAGAGATCCAAACACATGTTGTGCTGTTTTTCAGGAGGAGGTGGGAGAAGATCCGTGGACCAGCTGAACTGATCAGTGTTAGTGATCTGCAGAATCATTCACTCAGACTGCAAACACAATTCAATGTAAGTTTTTACAGCTGACTTTATTTATGCTGCAGTTTGAAACAAATAAATGTTCTAGAGAGGATGTAGAGTAAGTGGTTTATTTTCTAAAACAAAGATTCAACAGGTTCTTGACTGAAATGTGACCTACAGCTCAGCCTGCACTCGAACGCCTCGCCCCCCTCAAACCTTCAGCGCTTCCAACTCTGTTCACATTAAATAACACTGAGAACCATGCTAAGCTAACCGAAGTGCTCCTTTAGAGCTGAGGGCAGCTCTGAGCACACGAAGCACGTACACACAAATAATCAATGATCCGAGTCACTGATCAGGAAACTTTCTGTCGGGGACAGATTATCCATCTGTTGTCACTTCAAGTCTTTGCATCTCAGGGCTGTTGTCAGAAAGCCGTTCGTTGGTGCATGCTGATGTCACCATGGCAACAGTCACTTATTAAAGTAAAAAAAGAAAAATCCTCCTCCTCCTCAGGCCGTGGTCTTCTTCACCTTCTTCTTCTCTGCTTTGCTCTGTTCCTTCTCCAGATATTTCTGAAACACAGAAGCAGCCGTTAGCTTCCATGTTGTCTGAGGCCGCCGCCCTGTGTGTGTGTGTAGCTCGGCCTCACCTGCAGCTTGTCGTAGTGTGTCTGGCTGCTGCAGTGTGTTTTCTTTGCTGTGTCTTCGTTGGAGTAAAACAGGAAACAGACGCGACAGTAGTATCCCATTTTGACATGTTCCACACCTGCACAGGTAATCAGTGGGTTAATAATCAATCAATCTACGATCGTATTTATTCCGTTCATGTCACCCTGCTCTCACCGATGGGGGTCTCCGGGTTGAACGGCGGCAGCGGCAGAGACGCAGTGCTGAGCTTGTTCTCAGCAGGAGGCGTGGCTGCAGCCTCTCCATTCTGATTGGAGGATGTTTCCATCTCCCCCACTGGCTCCTCCTGTAGCTTGTCCTCCTGCAGATCGCTCTGCGGCACATCACCGATCAGCCGACTCGTGTCTTCGTCGCTGTTCTGCTCAGAAACTTCTGGAACCTCCTCTGCTGCTGTTTCTTTGGTCTCGTCTTTCCCGCCTGTCTGCACATCTTCCTCCCTCTCCTGTTTGTCCTCCTCCTTCTCCTCCCCCTCGGCTGTCTCCAGCAGGGGCTCCTCCCTGGGTTTCTTGGCGGGAGGTTCGTGTGCAGGCTGGGAGGGTTTTGGTGGCGGGCTGCTGCTCGCTCTCTTTGACGTGCTCACGCAGAGATGGCTGAGCAAACAGATGGTCGTTTATTCCACGTGATGCTGGCTAATGTTTGATAGCTAGCAGCGACATTTAGCATCACAGACATGTGGCGGCAGGTGATCGAAGGAAACTCACCCGTGTTTGAGCTGCTTATACTTCCTGCTGACGTAGACGGTCAGGCGTTTGCCGTTGAAGCGTGGCAACTTAGCCTTGTATTCTTCAGCCATCTTCTCCGCCTCCTCCGCTCGGTCCATCTCCAGGAAACACTGCACACAAACAGACGGGTCAGAAAAGTGTCAAACAGGAAGTGACATGCGACTTGCTCTAGGTTCTTCACCTCTCTTTTGATCCTGTTCAGGAAATACTTGCGGACTTTCCCGTATGGCTCGGCGAGCTTCAAGATGTCCTTGTCAGAGTACTTGGTGTTTGGAATCTGACCGATGTACACCACGCGACTGGAGCCACACTGAGACACAAACAGTGGCACTGTGAACTGTTCAAGTATACATTTGCCCCTAAAGACAGCAGAACAACTCTTGATGGACTCTGAATGCATCATGTAACGATGCAGTCAGCCTGAGAGCTGAGCTCAGGTGTTTCATGAACGTCTCGGAGCCACTCTGCTCCGGAGGCCGGGCTCCCCGCCGCTCACCTGGATGGTGGGGTAGCTCATGGAGTGGCTGACCCTGACCGGCCGCCCACACACAGACGCCGTCACGTTACTGTTGTAGAACTTGGCCATGGCCCGCGCTTCCTCTTCTGTTTCAAACTGAAGGAATGCCTGCAGAGACAGAGACAGTTTTACTGCTGTCCTTTGCCCGGCCCTACAAACAGGACAGAGGACGCTGCCGTACCTCCGGTCTCAAGTCCAGCACCAGGTGTTTGACCACCTTCCCGAAGGGTTTGGCAAGTCCCAGCAGCTCGCTAAGGAAGTTGTGACCGCGCCTGAAGCCAACGATGTTGATCACCCTCATACCCTGAAAACAGAGTGTTCCTGTGAGACTCAGCAGGACTCTGAGACATCAGAGACATCAGAGACGGAGACGTACCCCTCGCCTGGTGTTGTCTGCAGAGAACAGAGGTAGAGTTTCAGTAAAGAGTCACACACACTGTGTAATGAGTCATCCGTGTCACATACCGATGGCGTCCTCCTCTCCACGTGCTTCGTCCTCGTCTTCCTCGAGCTCGTCCAGCGTCACAAAGTCCTCCATGTTCTCCAGGAAGTCCTGATCAAACACTTGTTCGGGCAGCTCTCCCTCCGCCGCCTCGGTGCTCTCCGCTGTGATTGATTCTTCTTTGTTCTCGGGTTCGTCAGTGGAGGCTTCGGCCTCCGTCTCCCCCTGTTCTTCTGACTTCGCCCCCTGCGGGGCCTCCGTCCTGCCTCCGTCTCCAGTTGCATCAACAGTGACAGGAAGCTGTGTGAACATCTCAGGTTAATGTTCAGAAAAACATTTCCGTCCTCTGGATCTTAGAAATGTGCCCGCTCACCTCCTCCTCCGGTTTCAACTCCTCCCACACAGGCTCTGCCGTCTCTGGCTCCTCCCCCTCTCCATCTGCTGCCTCCTCCCCCACGTCTTCTCCTTCCTGCGTCACTCCTGACACCTCCTCCTCTGCAGCTGGGGACTCAGCCTGCACTTTCTCCTCCATCTCCTCCTCCTCTCTGGTCCTGGAGCTGGTTGAGGATTTGGATGAGGAGATTTTGGAGGTGGAGGTGGTGGTCCTGGTTCCAGAGCCAGAGGAGGTGCTGTTTGCTCGGCCTCCTCTCCGGCTGTCTCCATCTCCTCCTGAGCCTCCCTGTCTGCGGTTCACACTGAGAAGAGCAGGAACGATCTTTAACCTGAATCGGACCTTCAGTGTTTTCGGAGCTCGCCAACATCCTGCTTCTCATGTTGTCATGGTAACCAGGTGAGTATACTCACTTGAGCGTTTTATACTTGGCACAGATGTTGAGGCGGATCTGTCTCCCTTTGATGATGAGTGGGTTCATGCTGTAATACTTCACCAGCATCTCTGCATCCTCCACAGTGCCCAGCTGGACAAATGCCTGGCGCACACAGACACACACACAGACACACACACGGACATGAGTGTCAGGAGTGATGATGAGGCGGCAGTCTGTCTGGACTGGGTTTACCTGGTCGGTTAAGAACAGGTGTTTCTCCACGATGCCAAAGCGTCCTGCAATGGTCAGCAGCTCCCTCTTCTTCTCGTCCTCTCTGGGCAGGTTGGAGAAAAACACCACCTTGCTACCGTGACCTTTGACCTCCCTGGTGGGTCTGTCCATTCGATCTGACGGCCGCGCATCTTTCTGAGGGTCAAGCAGAGAAACACGCTTAGGGAGTTCTACTTTGCTGCTGTTGGGGCCGGCTGCAGGAGGACGGCGGTACCTCAATAATCATCAGCCTCTTGGACAGGTAGAAGGTGATGGGCTTCCCATACAGGGAGGCCGGGTGGTGCTCGTAGTAGTTGACCACGTCCAGAGCTTCTTCATGGCTGCTCATCTCAAGGAAGGCCTGATGACACACAGAGACTTCAGAGTCTGCAGCACAGCAGACACACACTGAGGAGGAGCAGCACATACCTTCTGTTTGAGGACCAGGTGCTCCCTCAGGCGGCCGAAGGGTTCAGTGAAGGCGAACAGAGTTTTGTTGCTGAGAGGCTTCCTGTCGTATTTCACCACCACCACTCTGCTCCTCGACTGGAGACACAGTCAACATCAGGGTAAAAGAGCAGCTCCACTCTACTGCACGTCAGCATCCTTCCATGTTCAACATGAGGCGTTAAAGGACCGTGAGGAATGGCGAATTTGCCCACCTCAGATATGCATGCCTTTAACAAACTAACTGAACCTTACAGGAGTCCTCTGAGAAGGGACTGACCTTATTCTGTCCTGCCTGGTTTCCTGACAGCCGACCAGGACCTCCAGCTCCTGCACACACAACATGAGAAACAGGTCATACAACATGGTGTCTCCATCAAAAGAAGCAGCCTCCACTGTTACTGCCTGAGTTTATCAGAGCTTCCACTGACTACAGGCAGACACAGTGAGCACGCTTAAAGGCTGCCTCCATCTTCTGGGACAGACTCACGTGACCGTGTAGAAATGTACAGGAAGATGTAAGCGTGCTGCCTTGATCACCGATTTCATCAAAGGCTCATTCTGACAAGAGGAAAACAGAACCTGCTGTGTGTTTCTTACCCCAGCTGGAGGACAGACCTCCTGTCTGTCCTGAAGACATGGGGGACGGTCCCAGGAGTCCAGCAGACAGGTTGGGGGTCTCCATGAGCCCCCCACTGGAACCAAACACAGGTCATGTAAGAATCTGTGAACTGTGTTTTTGGATTTATTGGTCATCTGCTGATTCATTTGACAGCAGAGGTGTGTGAGCATGTCTTACCCTCTGCCCGACACCATCCCAGGGTCCCACTCCGGGTACCTAAAAACACACGGCAGGCAGTCAGTGTTACACATCTGTCACAAGCACCGAGTGCTGAGGTGAACTCACAGTGACTCACATGTTGAGGAGCAGCCGTCTGTTTTCAGCATGTCGAAGGCCACTGATGTGCTGGTTCCACTCCTACCGAAGCAGACAGACCGTTATTGACACCAGGCTCTGGTGGTTGAGACGGTTCACCGTGAACCTTCTTATCTGACGCAGCCCGCTGCAGTGGCTGAAGTCTGTGTTTTACCTGCCTGTTTGCACCAGCAGTACATAACACTGTGTCCCTGTGGGTGACAGCCTGTCTCTCCTTTAGTCTCTCCTAACACTTCACAGAAACAGCAGCTGAACATGGCTGCCTGCCCTCAACCTGTGAGGTGTTACACCTGTGGTCAGTCTGTGTGAAGCTGGATCCATACTCCGCGAGACAAAGAACTTTTTCCCCCGTGCAGACGTTACGCCCACAAAATGACGTCATTTTTTGTCTCTGACCGCCCGCTGTTCCGCACTCCTGTGCACAGGGTCCGGGCCGAACTTTGTCTTTCAAGGCTGTGCGGCAACCATGCTGTGATTGGTCGGAATTTATTGTGGGCGTGATGAATGCGGAGAAGCGCAAGAGCCTCTCCAGGTATATAGGTAGGTGTATAAACAGCACTGATTCAACAGATTTAATTAATTCAACAATGGATGTTTTTGAGGAGCAGCTTGCTGAGGCAACAACTCCTGGAAGCAGATAGCAACGATACTCTGCACAGAAGAGAGTGTGTGTCGCAAAAAGTGGCGCTACCTGCGCGACAGATTTGCAAAGGCAAAACGCCGTGTGCATGTTCGTCTGCTCATCCATCTCCTTTAACAAAGCTGCAAAACCCATCATGTCAGCTGCTGTACCTTCCTCTGTTCAAACACTGGGTGTTGTTCCTGTTTGGTGTCTGACGTGCGCTGCAGTGGGCGCACACACACGTCTCGCGGAGTATGGTACCTCCGTGCGGAAAAGACCTTTTTTTTTTATCTCTTACCACCCGTGGAGCGCGTTCTTTGTCTCGCGGAGTATGGATCCAGCTTGAGTCTTGTGTCGCTCTCAGTCTGTGAATGTGTGATGAGCTTTAAATGGAGGAGGCCGAGTAGAAGCTGCTATTTCTAACATGAACTGCTCGTTACAACAAGGGGGGAATTCTCTGGTCTGTCTGCATGATAAGTGTGTATACAAACAAGAACATTGGGTGAAGTGACCTCGTCGGTGGAAAGGTGACGATGGTGACCACCTGACAGGACGGAAACATTTACAGTTAGTCCCAGTGGAAGAGAGGAAGCAGGGTAGACGTACTCACCATGATGGAATGAACGTCAAAGTCACAAAGAGAGCACACATGGGGGAACATGGGGGGGGCGACTCCCAAGAAGTCTTGAACTTTTCCATTTGACGGGGAGCCAATCCTCCTCTGCAGAAAGACGGAGTCAGACGACGGTGGTCCCATGCCAAGCCCGCCGTAGGAGTCTTGCTGGGAAAGCTCAGAATACGGCCTCTCTCTGCTCCTGCCCCCACTGCTGCTGTACTTTAAGCTGTAATCACGGCCGGGGGAGACGTCCTGCAGGGAGCTGAACCCAAAGTCTGCAGAGGTGTGAGCCCGGGCTGAAACCGGACCCAGAGAAGGACTGCCCATCCTGCCCATAGGACCCTCTTCCCAGCTATCCCTTCCTCCTCGGTACACAGCATCAGAGGACATGGAGGACGGCGCGCGCCGCTCTCCTGCATCTCCCTTGCGGTTTTTGAGCTGCATGAGGATATGAGGCAGCGTCTCCACACTGATGTCCTCCTCGGGGATTTCAGCCAGAGCGTCCAGGTCGGAGGGCGAAAGTCCCAAACTGGCGAACAGTTTCATGGTGCTCCCAAGATTGTTGCCACTACTGTGCCGACTCATCTGGGTGCTGCCGCCCTGGCCCTCTATGCCTCCACCCCCTATCCGCCGGCTGGAATGCTGCTCATTCATGTTGAAGTTTAAAGTCTCTGTGGCGGCCAAGAGCCCCCGACCCACCGCAAAGTGTTTCTGCCCGCCGTCAGACTGCGAGTTCGACATAACGAGCTGCTCTGTGTCTTCGGTGTGTCCCACTGCTGACGAGTCAAGATAAAGATTGAAACACACAGAGTTCAGGATCAGGGGAAGTTAGTGTCAGTTCAAGTGTGGTGCAAAGAGTGAGGGTGGTCAAAGTGAAGGGACCTTCTCCTGCTGAAACACAAGGAGGCAGAGAACATCTTCAAACAATGGCTCCCCTAAGAACACAGGCCTGTGGAGGGCCTCGCACCGAAGACCCTGACTGATCACTACCAGCCAGTGGAGCAGACGTGAGCTGTGACTACAGGAGGGGAACACAAGAAGCCATTACAGACAGCAAAGAGTCAGAGATCACCTCAGACAAGTGGGAGAAACATGTACACAGCCTGAGGGAGGATCCTCACTGAGCCCACGATGAGACGTGATTAAAAGCAGGCTACACGCGGTCTGACTGGGACGGGGATTGTCCACTTACAACGAAGGAGGAAAGCTGCGCCTCAGAATGACACCACGGCGGCACCGGAACCAGCGTGAACCCGGCTACAGTTACACACGTCCGACACGGGGCCGTTGGAAGCAGCTGGGCTAGCAACTAAGCTAAGCTAACGGCGCTAAGTCGTTCAAATTAGAATGAAGTCGAAATCATGTACCTCTAGAAAGCAGCACCGGTGTGTATTGTAACTAAGTATTATTACACGGTAATAGAAGCCTTTACAACTTAGAACCACAGACAACGTGTGGCCCTGCGTGTGCAGCTAACTTTAGCATGCAGCGAAGGCTAATGGTAATCTGGCTAAAGCGGTGTATGACTGCGCTATAAACTTCAGAGTGTTAAGCCAAGCCGAACAAGTGGTTCACTAACACTGTGTGTACCTGTGTGTGTGTTACCGGGGACTGAAGTCTTACCGTGCCTTCAAACGGGTCTGTGGAGCCGCTGATCTACAACAGACGCCACCAGCGCACAGGCCGTGAACACGGAGCTATCGCGATATGTTGTGTTCTCCTGTAAATCTTGCTGTCCGGAGGCTGTTTGGTGTTTTCAGTGAAGATGTCACTAACACACACACACACAGCGTGGACGTAGCACTACAAACACACACACAGCGTGGACGTAGCACTACAAACACACACACAGCGTGGACGTAGCACTACAAACACACACACAGCGTGGACGTAGCACTACAAACACACACACAGCGTGGACGTAGCACTACAAACACACACAGATCTGCGGCCGCTTCAGAGCAGGACGTTCCTGTGACTACAGTGATGCCTTCACGGCTCCTCCGGAAATCCCCTCATCGCAGCAGGTCCTGTACAAGGTCAGCCTAACCCGGGCGAGAGGAAAACTAAGCGGCAACGTGAGTTCGTTTTACCCTCTACTGCGTTAATACATGGAAAGACACGTGTTCGATGTTGGAGTTTAACGTTTAATTACCTAAAAATCAATGACAAACATACAAACAACAAAGAATGCCAAGCACCGTTTACACCCAGTCCACAGGCCTTCATCATCACAGAGGGCGAGTGTTCGAGATAAAAGATTGAATGTAAAAACAATTCAATCAATGGTTAACACGACTTAATTAGTCTTTTTAAAACAATAACTATACTGTGTGCTTTTCACATCAAACCGGAGAACATGTGTAACAACTGGAACCATGTGTCCCAGAAGAACTGCAGACGTTTGAAACGTTTTCCATCATTTGTGGCGAGAAAAACAAACAAAAGGTCGAATTCCAGGTAACAAAAGCCTTTTTTTCCGACGGTCCGCTTCTGTTGGTTCAACGTGCGTCCTGTGGTCCTGAAAGCAGCAGAGCGTCCGTCCAATCAGACGCAGGCGCAAGGTGACGTCAGAGATGTAAACAAACAGAGGCAGCCATTACAGCTCCAGCAGAGTTCCAGAGTTGACCGCTGGCTCCTTTGCCGTCGAATAAATCAGGTATCCCGGTGTCTTCAGGCCCGTAAACGCGGCAGCGTGTTCGTTGTGTTGTTGTTGTTACGTGGCTGAGTGTGTGCGGCGGGGTGTGTGTCGTTGGTTCCTGTTGTGTTGGGTGTGTTGACTGTAAAAATGTCGTTAGCCGCCTGCCATTGTTGTCTGCCAGACAGCGGCCATCACCGCTAGCCCCGGCCGGGCCGCGGACACCCCGGGGCGGAGCCGTCCGTGTCTAACGGTCCCCTTTCTCCTGCAGAGCCGGACTGACCGAGGCGGGCCGTGGACATGAAGGACCCGAGCATCAGCAGCAGCAACATGGCGGTCAGCACCGAGGTGATCCTAAACAACCAGTTTAACTCCGAGGAGAACCCGTTCGCTGAGTACATGTGGATGGAGAACGAGGAGGAGTTCAACAGGCAGGTGAGGAGGCGCACCTGGCGGCCGGAAGTGAGGCTTCACACAAAGCCATGGAAACAGGATAATCACACAAAACATGTGACATATGGCAGAAGAGAAATAGAAAAGTAAAACGAAGCCAACAGCACGGCTGATGCCCAGATGTCCCAGCTTCTTATGGGCACCTGGATGCATTAGTCTGATCCATGGACACAATAAAAACATGTCACATAAAAACCCCAGAAATGTTTGTGAGCCTGAAATAACATACATTAAAAAGAATTGTAGCGTCCAGACGGGACAAAGGGAGAGGAGGTCGTTTCTCCTGATGACTTGAAGAGCACATGTGTGCAGATGTTCTCGTCCTTCATTCTAACCCACAGGTGTAGAGATGGAGCGCTCCTCTCTCTGCAGTGTCTGCAGCCGGCCTGGTGTGATCACAAACCTCTGGCACAGGAACGTCCTCGTCATGTGACCCTTAAGTTTCAGCAGCATGGTCACCTTCACAACAGCTGTGTAACCCGCTCTGTGTGTGTCTGTGTGTGCAGGTGGAGGAGGAGCTGTGGGAGGAGGAGTTCATTGAGCACTGCTTTCAGGAGATGCTGGAGGAGGAGGAGCAGCGGGAGTGGTTCATCCCGTCCAGAGACCTCCCCTCTCAGACCGTCAGCCAGCTGCAGGAGCAGATCAGCCTGCTGGTGCTCGACGGAGATCTCCACGCCGATGCCGACTTCGACGTTGTGGTGAGTCCAGTCAGGAGCTGGAGGAGCTGCAGCAGCGCCGGGCTCACTGAATGACCGTGCTCTATCCAGCAGGGGGCGCTCTTTCCTCACTCTCCTCTTCTCTCCACCAGGTAAACAGCAGTCTCAACCCCAATGCCAAGGAGTTCACCCCGGGAATCCAGAAACATGTCATGTGACCCCTCCAGGGTCCCCGCCTGTCCCAGCCCGCACTGTGACATCACTCACAAGATGTCTGCCGTATTTTCCAGCCGTCACTCGACCTTCAGCCTGATGTGTTGCCAAAGTTCTGCACTCGCATGTGTTCAAAGTTACTGCACCCTGTGTGTGTGTGTGTGTGTGTGTGTGTGTGTGTGTGTGTGTGTGTGTGTGTGTGTGTGTGTGTGTGTGTGTGTGGACTCTCTGAATGTAAAATCAGCTGAGAGGTGTGTGTGTGTGTTTCAGAACAAACTGCTTCCTGTTCCACCATAGGCTTTTATTTGCACTTTTAGAAACCCGACCTGGTAGAAGCTGTCGCCTTCAGGGTCTCCTCGTGTTTCTCGGCACTTTCCGTTCTCTTCTGTTCAGGTCTCCCAGGGTGACCCAGCTGTGTTGTGTTTGGTTGTGTTCTCACGGCCTTTTCCCAGCGTCCTTTGCGTTGGTCATCCTCGCTCTGTTGCCTCGTTAACTGATGTGGTGTTTTTCTAACTGCACATAAAGTACTGTATAAAAACATATAAAAAAAGATGTTAAAAATCTATTTTTTCTTAAACTACTAGAATAAATGTTTATGGAGAAAACGTGTGAGCTTGTTGTTGACCCTCATTCCTGATGATGGGAACATAGTGTCATCAGAACCTTTCTGTCCCTGCTCAGCTCCTGTAGCCGCGGCCTCCTCTCGCTGTGTGCTGGTGAGTCTGTTGTGGACTTCATTGTGTGTGTTGGAACCCGTACTTGCTGTGTGGTACTCTGTGGTTCTAACTAGCTAGCTAGCGCTCTGACGTGCTAACAGATAGTTTACCCTCAAGTAGCCTTTAGCATCCCAGCCGGAAAGAACTGTAGTTATGCTAAAGCTAATATATGATGAACTTTATTGAAAAGATGGCGGAGGGTGAGGGGGAGGAGCCACACGGAGCGCGGTGCAGGGTTCTTCATGTTTAATGAAGGCTGACATGTTATCAACGTTAGAATAAACAGAACACACGGAGCCCGGCTGCTGCCCACAGCTTCAGTCATGGCTGCAGAGTTTAGGTGTAAATATGTTTTAAATGAGCCCACTCTTGATGTTTGTGTCTGTCTGCTGGAGCCTCCCTGGATCGCCGCTGTTCCAGCAGCAGGGGGCAGCAGAGGACTTCACGGCGTGGTCTCTTCTTCCATACATCAGCTGCAGCTCCGTATCCCACAGGTTAGACACACACACACACACACACACACACACACGGCTGTGTGCAGGGGGCGTGGCCTCAGGGCAGCAGGTCATCGCTCTGGTTGGGCAGAGGAAGCTGTCAGGGAATGTGTGTGCAGCAGCCACAGATGTCTGCAAAGAGCCTGCAGGTCATGACCTCCATGTTGGTGTCAGGGACCCCCCCATCATCATCATCACCTTCACCATACTCTTCGTCAGTGAGTGTGCTGCACACACTGGCTCTTTGTTCACACACAGTCCACAAGAGGCTCTGACAGGTTTCCAGCTCGAAGGATGGAACATGTTGGCTGCATGCCGCATCCTTACTATGTGATGCAATGCATTCTGGGAGCATCAGGTTGAAGCTTCATGACTATGACAGCTTGCTGTCTCTGAACCAGACAGGAAGTGCTGGCATGTGTGACATCACACAGATGTGTGTGTGAAGGTGTGTTCAGGTGATGATGCTTCCTCTGAGTTTCAGTCTGTCAGCTGACTGGCAGCCGTCCTGCAGGCGCTGCAGCAGATGGAGGATGTGTTTTCAGTGTGAGGAGGAAGTGCTTCAAACACTCGCCTCATGGCGGTGGGTCAGTGCAGAGTCAGGTGTATAAAACCATTTGTGAGTTTCTTCCTCAACTGTTTTCTTTATTTGTTTGTTCTGATCCTTCATAACTTCACTCTGAGGTTGTTGCTCCTGATATTTCTTATCCTCTACACTGCTGCGTGTCCGTCAGCTCGGCTTGTGAAGTGGGGGTGCAGTTTGTTGTTGTGGGCCTGTGATTGGTCGCCGCTGCGCTCCTCTCTGATGCAGATTTCTTTGTGAACTGTGGCAGTTTATTTTCTCTGCAGAGAAACCTGACGGTGCAGGAGGCAGTCTGCCCCCCAGCCTCCAGCCCTGCAGCTTTCAGATGCAAACGAAGCAGACATATGGAGAGGAGGTCTCTCTGCCGCGGCCCTCCTAAAGATTCAGATTGTATGACAAATCACGTCCAGGGCGGCTCAGCCTCCACCACACCCCCACACGACAGCTTCATTAGGCTAAAAGAAGAAGACTCGCAGCTCCTTCTCCCCTCCTCAATTACTCCTTTGTTGAGGCCAATTCTACTTATTGCTCTCCGAACCATATGGCCCTCTCTGCCTCTCTACTGTGCAGCCTGACGGCGCTGCGCTGCTGAGGCATGCCTGCCTGTTGTTCTGAAAGTATTTGCAGAAACATCAGGTCCTACACTTTATAGTGAGTTTGTTGGACTTGAATGTGGAACTGGAAAACACTGAGATCTGAGTGTCACCTGTGGATTCAGTCTGACCTCACCGCATTGAACAGGCGGATCGGATCGGGTCATGTTCAGTCTGCGGGCCAGCACACCATTCCACCTTTTCATTTATTTTATTTAGCAGGACCGTGCATATTAAACCACAGCATCTGTAACATGGCAGAATCAGCCAAAGGCTAGTTCCACCTGTTGTCCTGTGGCACCCTAGAACGAGCAGGATGTTAGCGTGCTGTTAGCCCATTACAGCAGAGGCAGTCCGATACAGATCAGATGAGTTCTTAAAGCACGACAGCAGCAGAGGGTTCAGCACAAACATGAAACCCTCTGCACAGACGGAGCTACGTCACATGACTGAGCTGCCCGGCGGAGATCAGTGTGAAGGAAATGTTATCTTGTTGCACCCGCCGCCTTTAAATCCACAATATCGACATCATGTGATCAGGACGGGCACAGCACAGACAGCGCCACCTGCTGCTCACCTGCTTCCAGACTGTCGAATCTCTGCGGGCTGCGCGATGACTTGGTGTCCGGCTCTGTGACGGATCTTTCTGGAGGTTCTGTTTTCTGGCCGTGGCGTTGCCATGACGCCGGCAGGCTGAGGATAAATCCGGAGCGTCGTCTTTGTGGTGAACCAGAGGTAAATTATAACCCTGAGCAAACAGCTGCAGACAAGTGAAAAGGAAGCTGCTCCCAGAATGCAACAGCAGATTGATGGAGGTGGAGGCCGGCGTGCTGAGGCCGCGCGGTCACGGCGGGCGACAGCATTCAGGCGGCTGATTCACGCCAACGTTCCATTACATTAAAACCTTCCTGAACAACAAGGCGGCTGTGAAGAGACGGGAAGATATTCATAAGAGCAGACAAACGGGACAAAGGACTGTATTTGACCAAAGACGTGATGGAGGAGCGGCAGGAGGAAGAGGAGGAGGAGGAGGAGGAGGTGTTTACTGAGGCATCACTCTCCAACCTGCAGCAAACCAGAACCCTGCTGCTGCGTCACAGCCACACTTTGAAGAGACTGTTCCACAGAAGAGACGTTTCACTTTCAAACACGTTCAGCTCATGTTGCTGTGAGCGAATGTAACCATGACGACAGAACTTAACCTCCCCACCGTGACCCCGGCTCCACGCTCCCAGCACTAAAGCAGATCCCTGAATCTGTGATCACACGCAGTGAAAACACTTCGGTGAATGTGGAGACGTGTGTGTGTGCAGCCACGTCTTCAGTTGTTACAGGATTACTGCGGTCCAGCAGATTAAACTGCTTCTCTTCGACACTTGTTTTGTTTCCTCGTTTTCCTCAAGAGCCCTCCAGTGTGTGTGAGAGTGTGTGTGTGTGTGTGTGAGTGTGTGTGAGTGAGCGAGTGTGTGTGTGAGAGTGTGTGTGAGTGTGTGTGTGTGTGAGTGAGTGAGTGTGTGAGTGTGTGTGTGTTCCCTTTGGTTCATTCAATTCTGTGTCATTTTCTCACGTGTTTCACTTCATTGAAATTCAATCACATCTCGTGTTGCTGGGACTTAATCCTGTCAGAGCTTCACCCCGGACAGACCTCTCACTCTGAGCTTTATTCTGTAAAGAGAGATTAAATCACAGCAGCAAGTCTGTCCTTACAAAATAAAACTCGGCCTGATCTGTCCTTACAAAATAAAACTCGGCCTGATCTGTCCTTACAAAATAAAACTCGGTCTGATCTGTCCTTGCAAAATAAAACTCGGCCTGATCTGTCCTTACAAAATAAAACTCGGCCTGATCTGTCCTTACAAAATAAAACTCGGCCTGATCTGTCCTTACAAAATAAAACTCGGCCTGATCTGTCCTTACAAAATAAAACTCGGCCTGATCTGTCCTTACAAAATAAAACTCGGCCTGATCTGTCCCTACAAAATAAAACTCGGCCTGATCTGTCCTTACAAAATAAAACTCAGCCTGATCTGTCCCTACAAAATAAAACTCGGCCTGATCTGTCCTTACAAAATAAAACTCAGCCTGATCTGTCCCTACAAAATAAAACTGCATTGCAGGATAAACTTCACTATGACTGATTTCTGGAGCCTAAATATGATCACCACAAGCTAAAAGCTAATGCTACGGTATCTACACCTGCTTGGAACCAGCCTCTAGTGGCCCCTGGAGGAACTGCAGTTGGTAATGACAGGGCACATCAGGGTCGTGACTGATGCAGTGAGTTTAAACACTGACGTGCTCCAGACCTGATCCATGTAAACCTGAGCCGCACTACCAACATGCCCGGCAGCTCTCGGCCAACAGGACGGCAGCTGTAAAGTGTTTCTGTCCATTAACTACAGTGTGACAAGCTGTTGGATCACTTTGAAGTGACGGAGGCTGTAAAATAACAACCTGCCTCCACCTTCCTCTGCTCCTCCTCCTCACAGCGCTGCTCTGTGTGTGGCATGGATTTCATTTGATTTGAGAACCAGATCCACCATCCTTAACATTTTAACCAACAACCACAAACGGCGTGTATGGAAAGGTCGACCAAACCCTGCAGTTCTTCCAGAGTCCACTAGAGGTTGGCGGCGACCGTGAGTCAGTGAGCCCTCCATGTGACTCAAAGAATCCTCTGAAGGATTTCAGAGGATTTGATATATTTGAAATCTTTCCTGACCCTCAGCTGAAGACGTCCTCAGCATGCTGTAACAGCTTGTCCTGCTTTCTGGTGTCTTAGAACGTCTCTGCTTCAGGGACTGTGCGCTCGTCCTGAAATCGTATTTCAGTGCATGTCAAACTCTCAGCGACACAAGTTTATCCTCTCTCTTTCTTCCCGTCATCTGAATCACTGACGGAGACTTTACTTTGTTTTGACGCTCTGCTGTTTGTAAAGTTGTGGACGTGTGAGCAAGTTTTGTCCTCTTTGAGCGAGCGGGTCTTGTG
The DNA here is from genome assembly GCF_900634625.1 of Parambassis ranga. Taxonomy (NCBI): domain Eukaryota; kingdom Metazoa; phylum Chordata; class Actinopteri; family Ambassidae; genus Parambassis; species Parambassis ranga. Next base: position 24,131,144 of record NC_041031.1, read on the forward strand.
CCGGCCCTGCAGCCGGGGCACCGATGATTTGTGTGCAGCCTGGCTTTGGTTTTGTTCCTGCTGAGCCACATTTGAATAAGAATGCTGCCAATAGAGTGGCTGAGGCAGAAAGAAAGCAGCACAAAAGGCCAGAGGAGCTGAATTTGGACAGAGGACAAACCAGGAGAGGACTGAAAAGAAGTGCGGGGCGGACGGCCACAATGGAACAATTCACCTTATAATCGCTTTGATATATTATACATGCCTGAAGACTCTAAACATTGTGTAATTATTTATAAATGACTGTCCCCCCTCCGGCTGCAGAAAGACTCTGCAGGTCTCTGCTGGATAAATGGAATAATTAATGGAAAATTGTACGGCTGTCTCATAAAGATGTCTTTAAAAACCACTGAAGGACAAACAAAAACCCAGACTGCATAAAGTTTCAGTCTGCAGACTCCCCTCACTCCGATCACACGCTGCAACAGCACAGCCCCAAACCAGACCGAGACCAGGTCCATGAACAGGCCTGCCGCCAAATCCAGAGCGGAACCAGGTCCATGACCAGGCCTGATGCCAAAACCAGAGCGAAACCAGGTCCATGACCAGGCCTGATGCCAAGACCAGAGCGAAACCAGGTCCACAACCAGCCCTGACACCAAGACCAGAGCCAAACCAAGTCCATGACCAGGCCTGACGCCAAAACCAGAGCGAAACCTAGTTCACATCCAGGCCTGACGCCACAAACCAGAGCGAAACCAGGTCCATGACCAGGCCTGACGCCAAAACCAGAGCGAAACCTGGTCCACAACCAGCCCTGACGCCACAAGCCGGACTGAAACCAGGTCCACAACCAGGCCTGACACCAAAACCTGAGCCAAACCAAGTCCATGACCAGGCTTGACACCATAGCCAGTCCGAAACCAGGTCCACATTCAGGCCTGACACTAAAACCAGTCTGAAATCTAGTCTACAACCAGGCCTGACACCAAGACCAGTCCGAAACCTGGTCCACAAACCAGGCCTGACACCAAAACCAGAGGGAAACCAGGTCCACACCAGGCCTGACACCAAAGCCAGTTCGAAACCAGGTCCACATTCAGGCCTGACACCAAGACCAGTCCGAAACCAGGTCTACAACCAGGCCTGACACCAAGACCAGGTCCAACAGCTGGATCTGACACCAGAAACTACTGATGCCCAGATTCACAGCTGCTCTGGGGGTGGAGTTTGTGTGTTGGTGTCAGGGCTCTGTCTTCACTGGTGACAGCTTGAGTCTTGTTTAAGTTAGAGCAGCTCATGTGGACCTCAAGCTCCTCTAAAGGTCCAGTTTTATACCAGTCTATGACCCCCAAACCTTCTATCAGAATTCAGGAGGAGCTCGTTTTTTTCCAACAGTGTGTTTATAAAAAATAACATATACAATAAAAGCAATCGACAAACAATTAAACAGGGAGGAAAGCAGCGGGTGCATACATCAAGACATTAGACAAAGAAGAAAGACAGGTCTACTTCTCCAGCTGTTGATCTTTAGGAGTGAGGTGATCTTCTCTAAAGGCACAGACGCCTCTCTTGGTCAAAGTGTTTCCAGCCTGGCGCAGTAACCTGGAGGAGCTCATGTGATCAGACCTCCTGTCGGTATCGTGTGTCACATAAATAATCGTGCAGCTCTGTCGGCAGCTTTTAGTGTTTGGACGTTTGTGTGGAGCTGCTGCAGCCTTCTGTGTGACCTCTGACCTTCATCAACAAGCTATCCTATGATGTATATATTCAATAATTATACTCTGACTTTCTCCAAACATCCAGACCGCTGCTGTCTCTGATGGATGAGGCGTTCGGGGACAGCACCGAGCCCTGACACGAGGTTTAAACTTTCTTTGTGCTGTCCTCCTGCTGCTCCTCTCTGTGGATGGAGGGATGATGGAGGGACGGTGGAAGGATGGACGAGTCCTCCGGAGCGTGTCTCCGCCCGGCGGGGGGGCGGGGCTCCTACTGACTCCTTTCTTTCTTTTTTACGTTTTTTGGTTTTAGCTCAGAAAGTGCTTCTTTTCTGTGTCGTGGGGGTGGGAGGGTTCGTGCGTGTCGTTCGCGTGGCCGGCCTCATCCTCTGATTGGCTGGCCGTGGTTACCGGCACGCTTCTCAGCGCGGGGCGAGCAAACACCGCAGGCGTCATTATGTTAATGAGCAGCTCCCGCGGCACGGGGCAGACCTGCCGCAGCATTCAGCCCCTCATCCTGCGCTCTGGTGGGGGGCTGGGGGGTGGGGGCGGGCATTGTCCGTCCTCGGTATATAAGCGGGCTGAGGCCGGTCGTGTGCCAGGCCCACCGGCTCACGCGAGCTGATCCAGAGCAAAAGACTCCGAGAGACGCGTGCCGCTCCGAGATCCCGCTCCAGAAAAGTTCAGCAGACTCAGGTGAGTTCCTCCGCTGGTCCACGCGCCCTGCAGCGTCCCGCACGTCAGTCTGCACGCGCTGCCGTCAGCCACAGGTCCTAACCGTCCTCTCCTCCCTCCACAGAACCAACCGAACATGGACCCCGTCTTCTCCGACATCGACAGCAACAGCTGCGACTTCTTCCCGCACAGCGACGATGAAGACTCCCGCGGCAGCCTGCGCTCCGCCTCCCCGGAGCCCGAGCAGCAGCAGCAGAAGAAGCGGCGCCGCGGGCGCGGCCGGGGCGAAGCCACCGTGCAGGTGGTGAAGAAGAACCGGCGGCTGAAGGCCAACGACCGGGAGAGGAACCGCATGCACAACCTGAACGACGCGCTGGACGCGCTGCGCGGCGTGCTGCCGGCCTTCCCGGACGAGACCAAGCTCACCAAAATCGAGACTCTGCGCTTTGCGCACAACTACATCTGGGCTCTGTCAGAGACCATCCGCATCGCCGACCTGCAGGCGGGAAAGACCGGCGACGTGCCCCGGCTGCTGAGCCCCCCGGGTCTCGGCGAAGCCAAGAGCCCCGGCAGCGACGCCTGCTCCTGGAGCTCCAGCGGTTCCTCGTCCTCTTCCTCCCCGGCATATTGCGCCTCCAGCCCGGGCAGTCCAGCCGCGCCGGAGGACTACAGCTACCTGCAGCAGGACGCTCTGTTCGGGTTCCGCAGCTTTGTGCCGGGCATCTACTGAGCGCCAGGCCCGCAGAGGGCCCGCAGAGGGCCCGCAGAGGGCCGCCAGAGGGCCCGCAGAGGGCCCGGAATAAGACTGAGAATCACTGTTTGCCTTACTGAGCTCGGATTGTAAATGAGAGTAATTTAAAAGGTTCTTTAGTTTGTGTTTTCCTCCAAAACATTTGCACTTTCATCCCCTCCTGCAGGTTACATTTTTTATTCGGAGGTGAAAAGTCAATTTTACAATTTGTAGAGAGATGAAGCAGAAAAGAGAGCGTGCAAATCAGTTTCAGGCCCTGACAATGGGCTGAAAGCAGCGGCCCTCATTCATTATGTATTCTGTCACCACACACACACACACACACACACTCTCTGTTAGCTCGTTGTTGTTTTTATTTATTCGTTTGTTTCGCATAAATTTTGTATTTTGTACATAAAGAGATTTTATTCTATTTACTTGAGGTTTGGTGCTGCAGCCAGGTTTTTACAAATAAAGTTCTAACGTTTCTAGAACAGGCTGTCCGTCTGATCGATCATCATTAATATTAATAAGATAACGGTCTGGAGCAGCAGGTGGGAAGAAGCTGTCAGATAATAAAACACTAGATGATCTGCGGGATCTTCTCACAGCGCGCTCAGCTAAACTGATCCTCATCTGAGTCCAACACCTCCATGCTCCCGCTCCGGGAGGGGGCTCCTCATCATTAGTGTTTCAAACAGAAACTTTTATGAACATGTTCGGCCTAACAACACAACAATATTTATACACGTTTATTTTATAGAGTCTGAACTTCCTTTATTTCCAGGGGAATCCTTCTTGTTACAGACAGAAAATCAAAGATGAAATTGAAACATATGATAAATATCTGAAGGTGTTTAAATCCCTGAGTTGATGTGAAGAATATTTACTGCTGTACGAGCCTGACACGAATGTCAGAGTCTGAGTGACTGTGACTGTTCAGAGTTCTTGTGACAGCGGTTATTAACACAATATTTATTCTATGTAAACATTTGAATTGTCAGTAACGTTTGGTGGACCGAGGACCTGTGACAGAGCTGTGGTGAACATGCAGAGCTGTGGTGAACATGCAGAGCTGTGGTGAACATGCAGAGCTGTGTCACATGTTGTCCTGATGGAGCCGTTGCATCATCTCACAGAAACTTTATTATTTCCGTGCGGGGACGCGGTGGTTGCGCGCCCCCGATGATTCCGACTCAGTGTATTGTCGGTGTGCGCGGGGCCGTGTTAATTGAGCAGGATTAACCGCCGGCGGCCCGCGTGCACCTGCAGACTGGTAATGAGGTCCAGTAAGTTTTAATTAGATTTCTATTGTGGCCGAAGCCAAACAGCAGAGAAGGACGCTGATTGGCTGGAAACCACGCGCGAGCAAGCGGAGGGGGGGGGGGGGGGTATACTCCTCTGTAAAACTAACGTCATGAAATGCATCCTGGGAGTTGTAGTTGACTCCTTTCCTGTCCAGACATCTTCCATACAAACTACAGGAAGTGTCCTCCGTGAGGTCAGACTCCTCCACGTTGTGATGTCACGGGGGGGGGGGGGGGGGGGGGGGGGGGGGGGGGGGGGGGGGGGGGGGGGGGGGGGGGGGGTCACTGGCACCACTTTGGGGTTAATAATTCCTTCATGTGTTCTTAACAGATCCAGTTATGACGGCCTGTGTGGTTGTCTCCATAGACGGTCATGTCTGACCCGTGTGGTAACGTGTTAGCAGAGATGCTAAATGCTGCCTTATGCATGCTAATGTTGATGGACAGCAGGTCACACACAGGAAGTAACATGAACGCCAACCAGCACCAAGGGCTATACTGACTCTATGTCCCCATCTCTGTCTCTGTCTGTCTGTCTCTGCTGAAAAACTTTTTGCTTTGGCCTCTCAGTTTAATCACCTCATTAAATATTGATCAGGACAAGATGGAAGAGACAGCAGGATGGCTGCCTCCAGCAGTGTGTGTGTGTGTGTGTGAGATGAATACAGTGAGCACTCTGCAGGGAGCTGGTCCTCCTCTTCCTCAGCCTGCAGGTTGTAACAGTGGAGGTCACACTGCTGTTAATGGAGACGACAGATGGCGTCCCCTCAGTCCTCTGCTGCAGGGACACAAAGGTCCAGTTCTGTGACTGTCCTATAAGGGAGCATCATCAGTCCACTGTAAATATCAACTGTACAGTGTTCCATACAAATGTTATGTCATTATCAATGATTGATAGTTTTTATTTTTAATCACTAAACAAAATATGTAAATATATCAGGGCTGTGTGAGGACTGTAGAAAATGGATCAGTAATCAAAGCAACTAAAAACCAATGAGAATGGTGATGATGATGATGATGATGATGATGGTGGTGATGATGATGATGATGATGATGATGATGGTGATGATGATGGTGATGATGATGATGATGATGATGATGGTGATGATGATGATGATGGTGGTGATGGTGATGATGATGATGATGATGGTGATGATGATGATGATGATGATGATGGTGATGAAGATGATAATGATGATGGTGATGGTGGTGATGATGATGATGGTGATGGTGGTGATGATGATGATGATGATGGTGGTGATGATGATGATGATGATGATGATGATGATGATGACGATGATGATGATGATGGTGGTGATGATGATGATGATGACGATGGTGATGATGGTGGTGGTGATGGTGATGGTGATGATGGTGATGGTGATGGTGATGGTGATGATGATGATGATGGTGATGGTGGTGATGATGTTGGTGGTGATGATGATGATGATGGTGGTGATGATGATGATGATGATGATGATGACGATGGTGATGATGGTGGTGGTGATGGTGATGATGGTAGTGATGATGATGGTGATGGTAGTGATGATGATGATGATGGTGATGGTGGTGATGATGTTGGTGATGATGATGGTGATGATGGTAGTGATGATGGTGATGATGGTAGTGATGATGATGATGATGGTGATGGTGATGGTGATGATGGTAGTGATGATGATGATGATGGTGATGGTGGTGGTAGTGATGATGATGATGATGGTGATGGTGGTGATGATGTTGGTGATGATGATGGTGATGATGGTAGTGATGATGGTGATGATGGTAGTGATGATGATGGTGATGGTGATGTTGATGGTGATGGTGATGGTGATGATGATGGTGGTGATGACTGTGGTGATGACTGTCCCAAAACAGTGATCTTTTCAAAATAAGAGCAGAACGTGATCTGTTTACAGCTTTATTGGTGAATGGTAACATGAATGGATGAATGGATGAGACTTCACCACAGCTGTAGGCTGAAACTCCATCCAGTGTTTTAGAACCAGACATGTTACACACACACACACACATACAAACACATATGCACATGCACGCACACACATAAACACATGCACACACACACTTAAACACACACACACATGCACACAAACACATACATGCACATAAACACACATAAACACACGCACACACACAAACACACACACATTAATAATTGATTATATCATGGACAACGTCACCTCCTGCCTGAGCGCTGAGGTAACGAGGTGTTATTGGACATGTGTTCCGTCTTTATCTTCACCTGTCACCTGGCCCCTCCCCCTCCCTGCAGCCACTGTCTGTCAACCAGACTCTTAAAGGACCAATTAGACTCAAGCTAAGCTGCTGTTTTATCAACAAGTCATTAAGCTGGAGGATGGCCTGCAGGAGTCTTCATCACCATCATCATCCTCATCACTGCAGCCTGTGTCTGACAGCTGTGTGTGTGTATCTGTGTGTGTATCTGTGTGTGTGTGTCCAAGGCCGTGTGAAGTAGGGGTGCTGAGGGTGCTGCAGCACCCCCTAGCAGAAGCCAGCATTAGTACAAAGGAATCTCTTCACTGCATTCCTCTGAGTATGATTAACGATCCACCCCTCAACAACTACAGACCAAACATACTGTTTAATAATAACAGAAGTGACCTTTGACATAAATGAATAACTCTGCAGCTACAGGCACTCGGACCTCCACAGAGCAGGGTTAGGGTTAGTCACTCGGACCTCCACAGAGCAGGGTTAGGGTTAGTCACTCGGACCTCCACAGAGCAGGGTTAGGGTTAGTCACTCGGACCTCCACAGAGCAGGGTTAGGGTTAGTCACTCGGACCTCCACAGAGCAGGGTTAGGGTTAGTCACTCGGACCTCCACAGAGCAGAAGTGAACTTCTTTAGGGAACAATGTAGTGTTTAAATAGTGTTGTTGGTCAAACAGAGCACAAGGCTCTGCAGCTGGAAAAGATCGTCCGATTGCTTAGTCGCCCATAGGATCGTAAGTGTGTGAGCGTGTGTATCTGTGTGTGTCTGTGAGGTTGTATCTGTGTGTGTGTGTGTCTGTGTGAGTGTGTGTATCTGTGTGTGTGTGTGTATCTGTGTGTGTATCAGTCTGTGTGTGTGTGTGTATCTGTGTGAGTGTGTGTATCTGTGTGTGAGTGTGTGTCTGTGTGTGTATCTGTATGTATCTGTGTGTGTGTGTCAGTGTGTGTGTGTGTGTGTGTGTGTGTGAATCTGTGTGTGTGTGTGTGTGAGTGTGTGTATCTGTGTGAGTGTGTGTATCTGTATCTGTGTGTGAGTGTGTATCTGTATGTGTGTGTGTGTCTGTTCTGACCCTGGTGAACACACTCTCCCTCTCCTGTGACTGTACAGGTGTGTATTCAGTCTCATGGTTGTGCGCCCCCTCAGGAAGCTCCCTGCGTCAGTCTGTCGCCTGCTGAGCTGTAGAAGCAGCAGCTTCATTTTCCATGTTATACTTCATGGAAACAGGAACATTCCAGCAGTGAAATCTTTCATTGGCCCAACAGAAACAGAGACCTGTAGGGCGGTGTAGAGGACAGGTGTGGCTCCTTAGATCTTCAGTTACTTGGACGGGTTTAGTAACTGCTGGCTGTGCTTGTCCCAGGTTCTTTCTCGGAGAGTCGGGCCTCTGAACAGCTCTCCACTGACCTGAACTAAGATAATTCATTGTTATGAATTAGGAGAATGTACCAGAAATGGTCTGGACCGGTTTGGTCTCCACTGTCAGAAGTGTAGTGCAGGAATGGAAGACCACAGGAGCAGTGACTGTGAAGATGGGGGAAGGATGGTCACAGACCAGCCACAGACCACCTCCAGAGAACTACAGGAACATCTGGCTGCTGATGGTGTCGTTGTTCATCACACAATCCAGTGTTACACCAGGAAAAGCTCTTTGGAAGGGCGATGCACAAAAAGCCTTTCCTGAGTGTTCATCACAAGAAGAGTCCATGAGGCATGTGAAAGCACATCTGGACAAGAAAGAAGTGTTTTGGAAGAAGTACTGTGAAGAAGAGACGGACATAGAGGCGTTTGGTCAGAACCAGAGGAGGCATGCATGTTGTGAGACACTGAACTCCAGGAGAGGAACTTATTACAGTGACATTTGGTGTCCATCCTGTTCTGGGGCTGCGTGGCCAGCACAGGTACTGGAGACCTGGTTGAAGCTGAGGGCCACGTGGACTCCTCTCAGTATCAGCAGATTCTTGAAGAATGTTCAAGAGTCAGTCAGTTGAAGCTCTGCCGGGGTCGGAGGTTTCAGCAGTGATCCCGAGCACTGTTAAAAATCCACCAAGGAATCCATGCTGAAGCTCCAGCACCATGCTCTGGAATGTCCATCCCAGTCCTCAGACCTTAACATCACTGACAGTGTATGGGTTGAAGCAGGCCGTCTATGCACAGAAGCCAAGAAACCCGACTGACCTGGAGCTGTTTTGGAGGAACAGGCCGAAACACCAGCTGCCAGACTTCAGGGCCTGTCCGAGGCTACAGGAGGCGTGTACAGGCTGGTAAGAAGCTCTGCTAGATATTGATGGAAGGATTTCTTTGCACGTGCCTGTTTTTGATTACATGCACATCAAAATGTTTCTGTTGGGCCGATGGAAGTCGTGTCACTGCTAAGTGTTTTTGTTTCCATCATGTTGACATGAAGCTGCTGCTTCCACAGCTCAGCAGGGGACACACTGATGCAGGGAGCTTCCTGAGGGGCCCAGACCTTTGCATGAGTCCTGGCTGATGTGCCTCTCAGAGCAGGCTGCTGATCAGCCGCCTCCTCTTTCAGCTCATTGTAAATTCCTCCACATTGTTCTCAATTTGTTGGCCCACTCTCTGCTCTTTGTGTGAGAGGACTAAAGCTCTCTGCAGTGTCCTCTCCTCCCACACTTTACAGCCTCACACACAGGAAGAGTTCCTGCAGTCAAACGCCTCGTGGCCTTTTCCTCTTTCTCTCTCTCTGAACATCACTCCTCCTCCTCCTCCTCCTCCTCTTCCTCCTCTGAGCATGCTACAGGCCCAGCTGACTGCTGAGAGCTGAGGACTGAGAGCTGAGAGCTGAGGACTGAGGACTGAGGACTGAGAGCTGAGGACTGAGGACTGAGAGCTGAGGACTGAGGACTGAGGACTGAGGACTGAGGACTGAGAGCTGAGGACTGAGAGCTGAGGACTGAGGACTGAGGACTGAGGACTGAGAGCTGAGGACTGAGGACTGAGTGCTGAGGACTGAGGACTGGATGCTCCGGCAGCCACATGAAGAGGAGCTGCAGAGCTTTGTTGTGACACAACAGAGGAGGAAGAAGAGCCCTCACTTCCTCCGGTCTGCCTCCACCCCGAGGCCGCTCCACCCTCCATTGACTCACCTGTTTACAGGAAATGCTCCAATCACTGCCCCTGTACCCTCTACATTGTAAATGAAAGTCTCCCTTTCACACAGTGTGTGCCCGCCTGAGGGCAACAACCACGACAAGCTGCATACAGCAACAACACCAAGGCTGCACACAGCACTTCACTGTGTGCGAGTGTGTGTTCTGATTGCTCCTCTACACACACACACACACACATACACTCCATCCTGTCTGCAGCCAGAGAGCAGTCAGAGAGTGTTGCTGCTCCATCATGGCCTCCTGCTGGGTGCTGAGGGGGGCAGGACTTTAGTGTTACTGGACCTTGTTGGAGTGAACTCTGTATTTTGGGAGGTGTTAACTCAGACATGAAGAATAAAGTAGTTTGATTACATATTTCCCCACATGATGCATTCAAGGACCATCAGATCAAAGTGTGATGTTCTGTTTTTCCTCCTGTCAGTTCGGTGATTTGTTTGCAGGCTTATTCCAGTCTTCAGCAGATGGTTCTGCAGCGTGTGCTGAGGATGAGGGCGCTGTGTGCGGAGGATGAGGGCGCTGTGTGCTGAGGATGAGGGCGCTGTGTGCTGAGGATGAGGGCGCTGTGTGCTGAGGATGAGGGCGCTGTGTGCGGAGGATGAGGGCGCTGTGTGCGGAGGATGAGGGCGCTGTGTGCGGAGGATGAGGGCGCTGTGTGCGGAGGATGAGGGCGCTGTGTGCGGAGGATGAGGGCGCTGTGTGCAGGTATGCTCTAACATGCTGCTGTGGAACATCTCTGAACCTGCTGGTTTGTTCAGTCATGAATGATTGAAAACATGTTTTTATGAAGCACAGATCCAGCAGAGGGACAGGAGGAGGCTGAGGAGGCTGCGGACGCACACACAGATGCTTGGTCGCACCATCACACACTCGGTGAGGCGCGCATGCTGACAGAACACACACATTGACACAGAGCACTTACAGGAACCGTCAGGGAGACACACACCCTGAAGAGGATCTGATCACATGACAGAAAATAAATGTGTGCGTGTGTCCACTCATGGATCATTAGTGCTCTCTTCACTCTGCTCTGAAAGCCCTTCATCGTCCACTTCTACCTGTCGACCTGCTCACCTCTGACCTGTGTGTTTTTACACCCTGAACTCTGACTCACACACACACACTCACACACACACGGTGCCTGGGGCATGTGTGTGTCCTTTAAAAGCCCACAGAGGCAGAACAGAGTCACAGGAAAGTGTCAATCAAGAGAGCAGCCAAGCAGCATGGACACACACACACACACACACACACACACACACACACAGAGTGCTTGTGTGTATGAATAGAACCCTTCAGAAACATTCTGGTGTGTCATTGGACTCATTGTCATGTCATCTGATGTTACTACATGGTTAGCATTAGCGCTAGCATTGGCTCATAGATACTTTACAAAGATCGATCAGTTCAGTGTAGCAGGTCTTTCTGGTTTAGCCCATCAAACACTAGCATGCTGCTAACGGCTGCTGATTGGTCAGCTCAGATTAGGACTGATGGGACAGGAGGTCCTCCCTCCATGAGTCCTCACATGTATGTCCCTATAGGGGCTCTGCTGCTGCTGCTGATGTGTCCAATCAGAGCGGAGGATGCTGGGAAGAGGCTCGTGGTGACATCACTGAGAGTTAACAGGATGAATATTGATCTGAAAGGATGTAATACATCTAATACTGAAACTGTGTCTTTGAGAACATGATGAGGATGAACTCTTTACTTTTTTGGGCTCTATAGGAACCCTTATCTGAGGAGTAACCACCACCCCCACCCCACCCCCACCCCCACAGATAGACATCAGGAAACCGAGCCTCAGAGCTGCTGTTCAGGTAAACAGATGGGAGTTTCTGCCCTCTGCTCTCTCTGCTCTACAAGATAACCTCTGACTCCCTCCTCCTCCTCCTCACAGCTTCTCCTCCTCCCTCCTTGTGGCACTGATTGCACCTGTAACTCCCCCCACACTCACACACACACACACACACACACACACACACACACACACACACACTCACACACACACACACTTGAGGCAGAGTAGAGTTTCATCCTCTTCACCCTCTCAGGACCTCTAGTACTCACTAATTGGTTCATTCATCTCAGCAGGTTGGTGTCAGAGAGGAGGAGGAGGAGGAGGAGGAGGAGGAGGGTTTCACCTTCACTCAGATTTCTGTCTGTTTTGTTTGGAGGATCTATTGATCCTCAATTAAAATCATTTGAATTTGATCAGATTTCATCAAATTCTAGCACTTAGCTCTTCCTGTCCCCTCAGTGTGTGGAATGTTAGCATGTTAGCACTTCCTCTGTGGCTAACAGGAGCTCAGCAGATCCTTAGTGAAGATGATCCTGCTGAGCTACACCTGATTGGTTTTCTGCTGTAATCCAGGAGAGGAAGGAGGACTCTGATTGGCTGTTCTTGTAAAACACCAGAACGCTCTGAACAGTGAGGAATCGATCAATGACAGTGATCAGGCGGTCAGACCTTTATCATGTTATTGAGGTTTTACAGCTTTATATCAGTCTCTCAAAGGGGGGCTGCATACTGAGCACAGAGGAGGGCATTGTGGGTAACTGGGGGCTTCAGAGCTCCATTGATGATTAAAGAATTCACAGAAGACTGGACTTTACTGCAGGACACAGGAGAGAGAGAGCGTGTGTGTGTGTGTGTGTGTGTGTGTGTTGGTGGGTGTGTGTGTGTGTGTGTGTGTGTGTTGGTGGGTGAGTAGTTATGAGGTCTTAATCAGCTGCTGCCCCCCCCCCCCCCCCCCCCTTTGTCTTCTACAATTACCTCTTCTTAGTGTCCACACGACGTGCTGCAGCTCCAAGTCATCCGGAGGGCGAGGGGCTCCTCACCACCCCCACCCAGCTCCCCACCCGTTTCATCATTTAACCCCCCCTGAGTTTTAGGGTTCATCCCCTCCGTGTCCCGGTTGAACCTCTGACCCCCGACGCTCCAAAAAGACTGAAGCAATTTCCAGAGCAATAAACTGTTTCTACGGCAACGAGACCCAACGCTCCCACAACGTGACTCCCACAACGTGACTCCCACAACGTGACTCCCACATACGTGAGGTGTGAGGGGGATTTCTCGAGCCTTCCGTGGTCTCGTCCACAGCGTCCTCCTCAGACATCTCTGAATAATGACGCCTTCAGCTGGATTTCTCTTTTCGCTCCTGCAGAAATTCACCATGAAGAAAAGTATAAATCAGACCCGCCCGGCCACAATGGCGGCGAGGAGGGCGAGGACGAGGGGAGCGCCATAATGTAAAATAGTTAAAAGCTTATTAGAAGCTCTGAAAGGCAGAGTGATTTCCACTTTGTTTCGGAACACCCTGAGCTCATCCTTTCAAGTGATTGTGAAGGGGGCAATTCAAATCTCTTTGGGCCCATATGAATGAAGGCCCCTCTTAAAGCTCCTTTATAAGCCGGCAAATTCCCCACAGGCGCATGCCCTTTAGCTCCATTACTGATTTACCCGGAGCATTCATCTGCAGCCTTCTGCTGCCATTGTTCTGCAGCAGCCAGCCCTGCACCTGACCGCAGCAGCTCCGACCGCAGAGCCGACACACTCACACCGTCCTGACCGCCCGGCGTGCACGCAGAGCGCCGGAGCTGCAGCCTGGAATAAAAGACATCATGTGATCTGTGATTGATTCCAGCTGGGGGGGGGGGCTGCTGTTAAACATGGAGGGGCTGAATGAGGCGGTGCCTGGGTAGAAAAGGTGGAGGCCTGATCCCCTCACTCGTTCCTTTCTTTCCTTTCTTTCTCTTTTTCTTTATTTTCTCCCTCTACCCCCCCCCCTCCCCTCCCCCTCTGCCCTCCCATTCAGATAAAGGGGTGAAAAAAATTCCAAGTGGGCCTATTGCTGCTGTACTTAGATTAATTAGGCTCTCCTTTAGAGCCCATTCAGGGGCTCTCTCGAGCGGGGGTCCCACTCTCTCCCTGTGTAAAGTTTTCAGAGCCATTTGCATTTGTTTGTGTGGTGTGGTGCTGCAGCGAGGCGGAGGGGAGGCCGCACAAAGGACAGCAGGGAAAATATTCTTTTAATGGCTTTTTCACTGCTTTACGCTGTTTTCTTTGCCTCCTTTCAGCACTAACAGCTCTCCACAACACAAGAGCTCCCAGACAGAAACACAGAGAGCCGAGAGCCCGAGCTCAGGTCCGATGTGTGGATGCCTGAGCAGGCGCTCGGCCGGCCACGGCTGACGCAGGCCTGCTGCTGAAAACACGTTCACGTGGAGAGACGCTGTATGTGCAGCATCTCTAAATCAACAGCACGCAGCTTCTCCCTAGCGCCACCATCTGGGGAACATCTTCAGCTTCCTGTAATGAACACACTTCCTGTTCATGTGGGTGTAGCTCCAGCATGCTGTCAGAGCTCTGTTAGCTGTAGCATGCTAGCAGCAGAGCTCTCCGTGTTGTTGCAGTCTGAATGAACCGTGTGTCTCTGCAGCTTCAGGCGGGGCTCATCCTGATTGGAGCTCACCGCCTGTCACTCACTCTGCATCACAGGGAGTCTCCTTCAGGATGAAGAGCGACCGTCACATCTTCACACGTCTGATTCTGTGAGGTAGCGCCTCACAGGAGGAGGGTCCACACACACAGTGTTGATCAATGAATTCACCGATCACTCACCTGCCTCGACCGGCCTGTTAAGGCAGGTGTAGCAGGGACACATCCGTCACCTGACGTAGCTGCTGTGAGCTCATTTTATCTTCCTCACACAAAGATAAGAACCTGCAGCAGCTGCTGAGCATCACTCAGGGCCCACAGTCTGTCCATGTGTCCATGTCCGTCCACTGACTGTCTGTCTGTGTGTGTGTGTGTGTCCCTGTGTGCATGTCTCTGTGAGTGTGTCTCTGTGTGTGTGAGTCTGTGAGTCTCTGTGAGTCTGTGTGTGTGTCCCTGTGTGTGTCTGTGTGTCTCTGTGTGTGTCTGTGTGTGTGTGTTTCCCTGTGTGCATGTCTCTGTGAGTGTGTCTCTGTGTGTGTGTGTGTGTCTGTGTGTGTCTGTGAGTCTCTGTGAGTCTGTGTGTGTGTGTCTCTGTGAGTCTCTGTGAGTCTGTGTGTGTGTCTGTGTGTGTGTGTCTCTGTGTGTGTCTCTGTGAGTCTCTGTGTGTGTGTCTGTGTCTCTGTGAGTCTCTGTGAGTCTGTGTGTGTGTCTCTGTGAGTCTCTGTGAGTGTGTCTGTGTCTCTGTGTGTCTCTGTGTGTGTGTGTATCTGTGAGTCTCTGTGTGTGTGTGTATCTGTGTGTGTGTTCATCAGAATAATCCTCCTCTGTACCATCACACACGTGTGCTGCCGCTCCACACTGACTCCATTCTTCTTCTTCTTCAGTGGTTCTCTGAACATCAAATCAGCCCTCTGACAGGACGTGCCCCCCCCCCCGCTCTTCAGGGACATGGCGGTCATGTACGTTTGAACCTGCACAGTCACTTCCTCCTGAGCGTGTCCTGCTGCAGGTCAGAGGTCAGAGCTTCACCTGAAGGCAGCACAGACTGTCGGTCATCACAGATCTGTATCGCATGAAGCATCACTCTACATGAAAACATGCCAGACCAGTGTCATATAAACAGAAAGTATAAACCATGCTGGCTGTACACTCCGACTCTGTAACAAAGGACCCCCCTCCCCCCACCGGGTTCAGAGGTCGACTCAACAACTGGCAGCGGTCAGGCCTCTCTGACCTGCAGAGACTTGTGAGTATCATGTTTCCCTCAGAGTGTGTCGGCAGCTGTGACGGAGCTCTGACTTTACCTCAGACCCACACTGCAGTGACAGAGCCCGCACACTGTGTGTGACTGTGTGTGACTGTGTGTGTGTGTGTGACTGTGTGTGTGTGACTGTGTGTGACTGTGTGTGACTGTGTGTGTGACTGTGTGACTGTGTGACTGTGTGACTGTGTGTGTGTGTGTGACTGTGTGTGTGACTGTGTGTGTGACTGTGTGTGACTGTGTGTGTGTGTGTGACTGTGTGACTGTGTGTGTGTGTGTGTGACTGTGTGTGTGACTGTGTGTGTGTGTGTGTGACTGTGTGACTGTGTGTGTGTGTGTGTGACTGTGTGTGTGACTGTGTGTGTGTGTGTGACTGTGTGTGTGACTGTGTCTGTGTGTGTGACTGTGTGTGTGACTGTGTGTGTGTGTGTGACTGTGTGACTGTGTGTGTGTGTGTGTGACTGTGTGTGTGACTGTGTGTGTGTGTGACTGTGTGTGTGACTGTGTGTGTGTGTGACTGTGTGTGTGACTGTGTGTGTGACTGTGTGACTGTGTGTATGACTGTGTGTGTGACTGTGTGTGTGACTGTGTCTGTGTGTGTGACTGTGTGTGACTGTGTGTGTGTGTGTGACTGTGTGTGTGACTGTGTGACTGTGTGTGTGTGTGTGTGTGACTGTGTGTGTGTGTGACTGTGTGTGTGACTGTGTGTGTGTGTGTGTGTGTGACTGTGACTGTGTGTGACTGTGTGTGTGTCTGTGTGTGTGACTGTGTGTGTGTCTGTGTGTGTGTGTGACTGTGTGCGTGCATGTGTATGTGCATGTGTGGCATTGAACGCCTCACTGGAAGGATGCTGCTTCTTTTTAACCCTTGCATGCTGCAGCGCTCACTTCTAACCCAGCTGATCACCTGGTGAAGGGGGGGGGGGCCTGGCAGCCAAAAGCCTGGTCCTGAGTGTGCAGGCAGGAGACCTGGCAAAGCTCCTTGGAAAATCCCATTAGGACCCAAAAATCCAAAGAAGGAAGAAGCAGCAGAGGCACTTGTTGCCTCGGCAGACCCCCCCCTACATCTCTGTCTCTTTGTCTCTCCGTCCTTTCTGAGACCTGATCACATTAGTTCCAGGCCGAGCCCTGAAACCGGCTGTAAGCACAAGTTCAGCGACACTACAGGACCGATCAATACTGATCAATACTGATCCAGATCATGTGGCTACTTCACACATGAACCTGTAGCAGCAGCATAGATCAGCTCATTTACAGTCTTCCTATTATTATACTCCGTCTTCAAACACCACAGTAACAGACTGTCTCTCTGTCCCTCTCCGCCGGCCGTGCAGCAGCAGGATCGGTTCTGACCTTTGACCCGCTCACTGCTGGTGGCCTTCGGCCTCTGGACTCTGAGACGAGGCTGAGTGATGATGAGTGTTCACAGTGACAAAGAAGAGTCCTGCTCATTAAATATCACCGATAACAAACAGCGGAGCTACGAGAACAGAACATCATCACAGACCAAACACACTGAACAGCCCGTGTAAGGACAGCAGAAAGAGGACAGACAGGGCCTGCTGTCTTCAGGGGGACACGCTGCACTTTCCTCTGAACTGCTGAACCCTTTTGTTCACAGCAGGCAGAATACATTCAGAGCTGCAGCCGTCGCAGCGTTTTGTTGTTTGTGAAAAGCCCGGGCTGTAAAATCCTCTCTGAGCGTTACACAACCTCACACACAACCTCACGCACAACCTCACACCGCTGAACTTTGACACACATTGATCCCACAGTCGCTTCATACAGCAGAAACTCAGAGCCTGAACCCCCCAAGACCAGGGTGGGACTGTTTAGAATAGTGTGGGACAGTGGGACGATGTGTAGAGTGGGACAGTGTGGGACAGTTTGAAATAGTGTGGGACAGTGTGAGACAGTGGGGCAGTGTTGGACAGTGGGTCGCCGTGGACAGTGGGACAGTTTAGAATAGTGTGGAACAGTGTGGACAGTGGGACAGTGTGGGACAGTTTAGAACAGTGTGGGACAGTGGGACAGTTTAGAAAAGTGTGGGACGGTGTGGACAGTGTGGGGCAGTTTAGAAAAGTGTGGGACAGTTTAGAACAGTGTGGGACAGTTTAGAAAAGTGTGGGACGGTGTGGACAGTGTGGGACAGTTTGAAATAGTGTGAGACAGTGGGGCAGTGTTGGACAGTGGGTCGCCGTGGACAGTGGGACAGTTTAGAACAGTGTGGGACAGTAGCACGGTGTGGACGTCTGCACTGGGACTGGGCTCCTGGCTCAGACCCAGACCTAGGCTGCAGGGTGTGCTGCTTCCTGTTGTCCCCTGCAGAGGCAGCAGGTCCCTCCTCTCCGTCTAATTGGTCCAGTACAATGAGACGGAGGTGTCCTGTTGGGGGGGCAGCCTCCATTCAGGCCTGCTGTAACCTGAGCCCGCCGTATTATTATGAGACCTGCTCGGCTAACTGCTAGTTAGGGCCCGGCTCTGCGGTGCCACCTTCATTGTGTGGACGCTCCAAGGCTGAGATTATGTGGTGGGGGTAAAAACAAGAGAAAGAGCCCGGCGCCCCGCCCCCCGCTCTGGGAACCTGCTCTAAGTGGACTCAGCGACAGGAGACGGGCTCACAGCTCAGTGAGCTGGTCAGGTTGCTGTGGTCACCTGGAGCCGGTGCCACCCAGCAGGACTCGCCCTTTCATCCTTTGTGGCTCTGAGCAGGAAGGGGAGGGGCTTTTACTCCGCCATGCAGCTGGTAGAGACGCCCGCCCCCCCCATTCAGGATTACACCAGGACAACAAGACCCGGACACGCCTTCAGGTCTTCATCCTGCTCTGAACTTCACCTCCCTGCAGCTCTTCCTCCTCCTCATCATGTCTTCAGTGTCTCCGTCCCCTGACCTTCACATCTTCTGGACACGCGTGTTGTCTCCCGTGTGTGTGATGACCGATCGATTCTTGACGCCCTGAAAGTTTAACTGTTAAACTGCCTGCTGCGTGTTCATCGCAGCGTTCTGCGCTCCCCTGACAGCGCCCTCTGCTGTCTGGTGACAGAGTTGAGGAGGAGGTCAGGGCAGATGGAGGTCCGTGTACGTGTCAGCATAACACAGGAAACAGCATACGAAGACATGAAAGCTGTTTTCTTCTTCTTCTGCTGTATTTCCATGGCGACTGTGGAGGACTTAAATGTGATGAAACCTGCAGACCTTCATCCTCCTCCTCCTCCTCGACACACTCAAAGCTTCTCAGTATCCTCAGTGAGAAGTTAACAAGCTGCCCCCCCCTGTGAACGGGTCGGTTGGAGTGCTCCCTCTTTATCCTCCGTCCTTCCACTGATCACTGAAGTGTGATGTCAGCAGGACGCCGCCCGCTCCGATTGTGTGGGACACTTTTTTTTATTGGATAAGTGGAGCGGCTTCCTTTGTGCCTTTGAGCCTGAGGTGGCCTGTTGGGCTCTTAATCAGCGGCCCTCTGAGGTGCGCTGCGTTCAGGGGGTGGTGGATAAAGGAGCGCCGCCTCATTCAGGCTGAGCTGTTGATCTACCAGCTCATTGTCCGACTCTCCTCTGCATCTCGGCTGAGCAAGGTAAACAAATGGCAAACAAAAGGCGGAGCTTCAGAGCTGAGCCGGCGCTGTGGGGGGTGGGGGCCACTGACCACTGCCCCCTCCTCCACCCTCTACAGCCTCCACACTGCCCTCTGGTCACACGTTAACACTTTATGTGTGTGTTTTGCTCTGAACGTCAGAATCTTCATCACTTCCTCTGTGTGTTCAGGAAGCAACGGGCAGCTCTTCTGTTAGCATACAGTCGGTTCACATCTGTGACATCACTTCCTGATTCTGTTTGCTTTGAAAGGTGTTCAACCATCAATACATCAATACATCAATACATCAATACATCAATACATCAATATATCAATACATCAATATATCAATATATCAATATATCAATATATTCTACATTTCAAACATTTCAATTCAAACCTCAAAATCCTCCAAACCGTCAACAGCCCCCCCCCCTCCACACACACACACACACACCCCACATGCCCCTCATAGCCCTCTGCCCCCCCCTTTCTTGCTCACCCTCAGGGGATCAGATCAGATTAGTGGTGTGATGATGAGTCTTCACTGCAGCCATGTGACCAAACAGCAGCTTACTGTTGGACTGTGAGTGAGTGAGTGAGTGAGTGAGTGTGGTGTGAGTGAGTGAGTGAGTGAGTGTGTGAGCGAGTGAGTGAGTGAGTGAGTGTGTGAGTGAGTGAGTGTGAGTGAGTGAGTGAGTGTGAGTGTGGTGTGTGTGAGTGAGTGTGTGAGTGAGTGTGTGAGCGAGTGAGTGAGTGAGTGAGTGTGTGAGTGAGTGAGTGTGAGTGAGTGAGTGAGTGTGAGTGTGGTGTGTGTGAGTGAGTGTGTGAGTGAGTGAATGAGTGAGTGAGTGAGTGAGTGAGTGAGTGAGTGAGTGAGTGTGAGTGTGGTGTGTGAGTGAGTGTGTGAGTGAGTGAGTGAGTGAGTGAGTGTGGTGTGTGTGTGTGTGTGTGAGTGAGTGAGTGAATGAGTGAGTGAGTGTGTGTGAGTGAGTGAGTGAGTGAGTGTGAGTGTGGTGTGTGTGAGTGAGTGAGTGAGTGAGTGAGTGAGTGTGTGTTCTGCTATTCATTTCTTTTGGATGAGTGTTTTTATTGAGTGTGCTGCTCTGTGTGTGAGTGTCTGATGGTTTTCTTGCAGCAGATTTGTTGATACTGTGAAAAATGAGTGAGGCTGTGTCCTCCTGTTGCGTTCATCCTGCAATGATTTAATAAATCACAACACACAGACACACACAGACATCTGATTCTCACATATCAGTGCTGGTTCCAGAGGTGGTCTGAGGACCGTAGGGGCCCCGCTGAGGGCTGCCATGTGTCCTTCACACAGCAAAACATGTGAGCGGAGAGAACTCGAAACAAAAAGAAAAAGAAACATTCACACAACTACCGTAAACAAACCACAGTAAACTGTAAACAAACTACAATAAACGCAAACAAACTATGGTAAACAAACTACAGCAAACTGTAAACAACTACAGTAAACTGTAAACAAACTACGGTAAACAAACTACAGTAAACTGTAAACAACTACAGTAAACTGTAAACAAACTACGGTAAACAAACTACAGTAAACTGTAAAAAACAACAGTAAACAACTAAAACGTCAAAGAAACGTTTGAAAGTTTGTCATTAGTTTGATGTTTTCTTTTGCCTACTGTTCGAATTTAACAACATATTGCACCGACCTCTGACCACCAAACACACACACACACACACATCTGAAAACACTGGATTAAACTGTGACTAATACGGCGTTAATTGTCAGCACATTCCCGCCTGTCTGTGCGGCGTCTCGGTGGAATTTAGATATCGAGGAAGTTTTAAAAAGCTAGTTAAGTTCTATTCAGCTGCGCTCCAAGGCAGCCATTGATGAGGCCAAAGTGAGAGAGTAAAGAGCCACAGCGGGGGGCGTGGAGGAGCGTGGAGGAGCGAAACATCAGCGTTAAGGCACCGAGGCCATCTCAGAGTCCTCCCAGCTGCCGGCGCGGAGATCCCACACAAAGGCCGTCTAATTGAGAACAAACTGTCAGTGAAAGAGACGAGACCGTGACCGGAGAGGAGGCCGCTCCGGGCCGCGGGCCAGCTCCGGGACCCCGGCTCAGTCTATCACCAGGACCGTGGCCCCTTCGGGCTCCTCAGACCACTTGTGACTGACACAGGAGGCCACAGAGGATAACACGCGCAGCGGGCCGACACAAAGGCCTTTCAGTCCAGACACAGTCCAAACTCAGCCGACTGTCAAGTGTGAAGGAGTCTGAAAGGATGGAGGGACAGAGAAGTGTGAGGTCTGAGGGGGCGGAGGGGAGGAGAGGGGCAGAGGTTTCACTTCCTGCTTCATCTCATCAAAGAATCTCTGCAGAGTGTTGCACCTACTGCTGAACACTGTCCTAACACTGACCATCGCTCACACACAGCTCCACCAGCTGAGGCCGACCTGGACTCTTTGATGGAGTGTGGTGTGTGTGTGCGGCTGTCCAGTGGTGGTGTCACCTCCATCTTTGGTTCTGCTCAAACACAGCCTGACATCCACATGTGTCTGGAGGAACCTTGTGACAGTTGTCAGGTGTTAGCATGGCTCCGAGTGGCCGCCGCAGGGCTCCGGGTGGCCGCCGCAGGGCTCCGGCCAGGTTTGTGGTGATCGGAGGCGTCTTTGTGCTCTGCTGTGTTTTTGAGGAGGATCTCCTCTCTGGCCTCATGCTCCACTGCTGCATGTTTGGAGTGTAGATGAAAAGCAGCTCTACCACCAACAGAGCTGAATGGTCATTGTGAGGTTCACAAAGGCGGCTGCAGGGGGACACAGGACTCACTCGTCTCAATGGTTCACTTTAGGAGCTTAGACAAAGGCGTCAAAACACAGATAGAGGCTCTAAAAGAGGAGCACCACTCGAGTCTGAGGGACTCATCTGGGATTGTGTTCTCTGTTAAAGACGCCATCAATCACCCCATCAGTCCTGATTTACATGTTCACTCAGGAGCATCAATCATCCCAAACCTGCAGCAAAGCGCTGAAGCATCCCTGCTGCAGCGGGTCTGCTGCACGCCTCCTGTTGGTGGCTGAGTGCTGACACATTTCTGAGGAAGAACGTTCTGTCGAAGCAGAAATCCTGACGCTGTCCACGGCCCCGGTGCACCGTGTCTTTGCAGCACAGCTCTGCTGTAAGACCTGAGCGGCCCACATTGGACCGGCAGTTATGTTGCTGACCTCTGAGACGCGGGAGAAGACAGAGGCCGATTTCTTTTTTACAAACGCTGTCAGATGTTCTGCTGGGTGCAGCAGTGCTACGATAACATCAGAGGAACATTCAGACATTCCAGCACTGAGCTGTTTTATGACTTCATCGTCTGAGTTTGACCCACAGGCTTCTGAGGAGCCATTTTGAGGCCTGTCATCTTAATGTTCTGTGTGACAGGTCCAGCAGCTTCCCAGAACCACGCTGAGAGGGCGAGCCCCCACAGAAACGACGACAGGAGACGCAGCTCTGACTGCACCGCGCTGCCACGCTCGTAGAAACACAGGACACATGACAGCTTAGGTCCTCAGGTCTTTGCTCCCTCGGGTGCAGAGGATTTGGAGAGGAACACTGCTGTCCTCAGCACGTCACGGCACACGCTGCCCAGAACCAGTTCACACTCTTTATATTTATCATGTCCTCAGTCCCCTGCTGTTGACTTCAGACTTCCTGCTCCATTCTTTATTGTGTGTTTCTTTGCTGATGACAAACTTTGGTTTGCTTCACCTCAGTGATGTCAGAACACACTCCTGTAGAATGAACAGAGTCTGTGCTGTCTGCGTGACGTCAGGCCCGATCAGCTGAATGTCCTTCTGGAAACAAACAGCACATCACTCTGTGTCCACGTCCTCTCGCAGTGGACGGACCCTGCTCTGATTATTCCTCCCATCTGTCCCTGTTTCTGTGTCACAGCGGCTGACAGGACTCTGCAGCCCACAAACACTGAGCTAGTGGGGAGGGGGGGCCCAGACACACACACACACACACACACACACACACACCCCACTGCCCCCAATTGTGTCTCTGCACACCAAAGCACTCTTCTATAGCTTTTTGATTGGCTTTCAATCCCCACATCACTGACAAGGTTCTCTATGGGAGGAGGAGTGTGTGTGTGTGTGTGTGTGTGTGTGTGTGTGTGGGTGTGTGTGTTGTGGGCTTACTAAGAAGATTTAGTGTGTGTGTGTGGGGGGGGGGTATTTTTCAGGGGGAGGAAAGTAAAAACTGGGACAGATGGGGCTGATTGTTGCTCTCTACACAAATTAAGGAGCGAGGCATCTGCAGAGAGAGAGGACGACCGAGGAAGTTATGACTGAGGACAGAGGGACACAGACAGGGACGCAGAGACAGAGACAGACTGACGAACATTTGTGTTGTTTGTCAGGGTGGTCCTCATAACTTCAGTGACACATACACACTCCTGTGTTGTAATGTGAGGAACACACTTGTTAACATCGTGCAGAGACTGTGTGTGTGTGTGTGTGTGTGTGTGAGGCTCTGTGGAGCAGCTCAGTGAGAATTGTTTGTTGTGTTGTTTGTTATATTTTTGTCTGTGTCCATGTCTTGTGTGTCCTCCTGTCCTCTGTCCTGTCTGCTGTCTGTCCTCCGCCTGCAGCAGGTGAAGCAGCAGCCCTCTCTGCGGCTCACCTGTTTCCAGCCTGTGTGTTTTTCTAAGAGCTGTAAAACTTAGCTGGAGCCCCGCCCCCTGCAGAGGTCAGAGGTCGCTGTATAGACGAGCAGTGTGCTGGATTTAATGTGAACCTTTATTCCTTTACGGCTTTTGTTTTGTTCACACACACACACTCAGACTTGGAGACCTCGTGTGACAAAGCAAGGTCATCAGCAGGATTATTCCAGCAGGGCTTTCATTGGACCCAGAACACAGCAAGCCCATTGGACAGAGACTCCTACAAGTGTCCATAAGTCCAACACAACTGTCTGTCATCGTGTGTGTGAGAGAGAAAGTTTGAAGATTTGAACACACATAAAGAAGGAATATTGTAAAGCCCCAGTCAGTCAGCTGATCTATGAACCAGTGACATTAAACCCCCCCCCACACACACACACACACAGTGTGACACCATGAACACCACACACACACACACACACACACACACACACACACTGTGTGACACCATGAACACCACACACACACACACACACACACTGTGTGACACCATGAACACCACACACACACACACACAGGTGATCTACACCCACAGGCACACACTCACTGTCTGACACCATAATCAACACACACAGGTGCAGCATGGCGCTGTTGGTGTTGGCTCGGTCAGACCTTCCTGGTCTGGATCCACAGGGCCCCCTGTCCTCCTGCTGGGTGGAGTGGACTCATCGTTTCCCAGCGGCTCAGTCCCTTCTGAGGTGGACGGAGAGTGATCACCGGGATCGACCTCTGCCCTGACAGTCCCAGAGCAGGGAAATAAACCTCCTCTCTTTACAATCATGCATCAGTAGGAGACAGTGTGTCTCCTGTCCTCATGGTTAACACAGTGTAGATCTGTTACAGTTTGTTGTGTTTATGTACAATGTGGTCACTGAGCGTCCTCTGTCTGTCCCCACGTGTCTTCAGTTCCTCCTGACACATCTGGAAGCGCTCGGATCAGACGTGGGTCTGTGGTCTCAGCCTGACCAGTTCACAGGTTAAAGCCCTGAAGACGGAGCAGCAGCTGTCAGCTCCTCCCTGCAGAAATGTGCTGAGGGACAAAGTGATGAGGGACTTTCTGACCGCGGCTCATCAGCAGCTTTAATGAATCCTTGTGGGATCCTTTCACACATGTGAAGGAGCCTGTGGGAGCGCCCAGGTCTTAACAAGCTCTGTTTGTTCACGGAGGCTCCGCGCCGATGATCTGCTCTCAGCTCACAGATAATGCTGAGGACAAACGGCACAGAGAAAGGACGGGCTGAGAGTGAAGAGCTCTTAATGAGATGGAGGGTCACTGCTTTGTCCTGCAGACACAGAGCGGGGCTGAAGAGGCCCACAGAGATCAGCAGCAAAAAGCATTTTATCAGGAGACAAAGTCCTTCATCAGTCTGCAGAGACAGAGCAGCAGGGTCAGGGGGACAACACGCTGGACAGAGGACAGGACACAGACTGACGGCGTCTTCAGCCTGTCTGTCTGAGCTCTGCCTGTTTTCCCTGTGCTGTGAACAGGAGGTCTGTCCATGTGACCAGACTCAGCTGAGCAGTGCATTGTGGGTAGATGACTCCACAGCAGGTTGTTTCTCATGCTCCATGGTAACAACCAGCACAGGTGAGCCTCCATGGTGAGACATCACAGGCAGCAGTCCACAGCCAGAAAACCTCACAGAGGCCGAGCAGGGACAGGACAGTCAGCCCGCCGTCCACACCGGACCATTTTACTTCCTGTCACTTCCTGTGGCAGAGCCTGGTCAGGGTTAGCTCAAGATGGAAGCTCTCATTTTACCAGGAAAACCTTCCTATCTGCTTCAGTTACCACGGCAACAAGCCAACGTTTTTCTGTAAGAAATGAAGCATGGAAACGAGTTTTCTGACAGTGGAAGGTTTTCAGCCTCTGGACTCCTACAGGTCTGGTCTTGGACTTGTGTTGAACTCGACGGTGGTCTGCAGCTGTCCACACCACAGACAGAGTGTGTGTGTGTGTCCCCTCGGGGCATTTTGTCACTTAGGAGTCGGACACTTGGCTGATCAGTTTTCCTCCCCCTGAAGTGCTTCAAAGGCCGGATGAGCAGATTAGCTCTCAGGACTAACTGGTTTAGGAAGGTTTGGGCTCCTCTCTGAAATCCATCCTCTTTGTTGGGCTCATCGGCCCGCCGGCTCTGTTCCTGTTGGCAGCTTCTTCACACCGCTTTAATTCATTTTTTCTCTGCTTCAGTGAGCTGCAGGGGCCTGCAGAGGACATTACCTGGTCCCCGTGTCCTGCAAGCACACAATAAATGCAGCAAAGGTCAGAAGCTGACAGGACGCCACGTTTCAACTCTTTGTTTCTTCTTTTCAAACACAGCACTGAGGGACGACATGAAGGTCTGCTGCCACCTGCTGGTCACTCAGAGCATCACACACTGTTAGGTCTACCAGAAGCAGGGACATTCAAAGTATCGTAAAAATCAGCTGTGGAGTTATCCAGCCAGCCAATCACGTTGCAGCTTCTGCAGCATGTGTGGTATTGATTGATCACGTGTCCCACAAGGAACATACGGTTCTATCAGGTCCTGCAGAGATCATGGAGCTAGTCCATGTAGACCCTTGTAGGTGAGCAGAAGGATCTTGAAGTGTGTTCTTGAGCCACTGGGAGCAGTGAAGAGATGCTGGAACAGCAGAGGTATGATCCTGTCAGAACTCCAGCTGCTGCCTCTGGACCAGCTGTCCATGCAGTGATGTGGACATCCTGACATGGTGAGCTGCAGGAGTCCAGTCCAGAAGCCAACAACAGCCTGGAGGAGTTTTTCAGCATCACTCTGAGAGGATGCTCCTGAAGCGTCTCACAGATGTGTTTAAGGAGGTTTTTCACAGATGTTTATGGACTCGACCGGAGACCAGGTGTAGTGGCTTCTTATATTCTCTCTCAGTTTCTTCATCTCTTGAGAAATGACAAGAGGACTGTTGTACTCGTCGAGGCGGACGGTGAAATGACTGTCGCTCCGCCATGTCTCATTTATTTACACAGGTGAACAAAGCACACTTCCTGGTTCTTCTGCGGAAGTCACATGACAACCACAACACAGGGTGGCTCAAAATTCAAAAGGCAAATCAAACGTGTTTCTAAATCAAAGTCTGCTTGAATCACAAAAACAAACCTGATGAAATAAACTGTAGTAATGGAGCTTACTGAGGTGTGCTGCTCGGTGATATGCTGTGTGTGTAGAGTGGTTTGTCCTGCCACCTAGTGGTCATGTGGGAGGACAACAATGTTCCTGATGTATTTCTTACTATAGAACCATTCTATAAATAGGCCACGTGACACAACCCATAACCATAGTTTAGAAACTCAGGAAGTGTTTCTGGGTATGGAAGAGTTAAGCCTTTGTGTGAACGTCTGGAAATGTTCGGTCTGATCCCTGAGAGAACCTCCTAACACTTATTGATACGTTCTTGTTGTCTTTTATTTGAAATGTTCATTTGGTGACGAGCTCTTATTGTGAAATGTTACCGGATGTGCGTCTAGTCCTGCGGTGTGCTGTTTGATGTGGAGCAGAAAGGAGTGTACCGGCGGGTGGGACTGAGCAGGAAGAGAGAGGAAGAAGTCTGGACCGAACCGAACCAGCTTAGAAGAAGAAGAAGAAGAAGAAGCAACAACCACAGAAGAAGAAGAAGAAGGCAGCGGGCGGACAGGCTGCGTCACCACACGAGCCTAACAGCTGCTAATCAAACAGGATCAGACAGCAAGGTGTGCTCAGGCCACGCCCCCTCAGGTGTGTGTCTGTGTGTGTGCTGTGTCTGTGTGTGTGTGTGTGTGTCTCTCTGTGTCTCTGTATATGTCTGTGTGTGTGTGTGTGTGTGTGTGTCTCTCTGTGTCTCTGTATATGTCTGTGTGTGTCTGTGTGTGTGTCTGTCTGTCTGTCTGTCTGTCTGTGTGTGTCTCTCTCTGTGTCTCTGTATATGTGTGTGTGTGTCTGTGTGTCTGTGTGTGTCTCTCTGTGTCTCTGTATATGTCTGTGTGTGTGTGTGTGTGTGTGTCTGTCTGTCTGTGTGTGTCTCTCTCTGTGTCTCTGTATATGTGTCTGTGTGTCTGTGTGTGTCTCTCTGTGTCTCTGTGTGTGTGTGTGTGTCTGTCTGTCTGTCTGTCTGTGTGTCTCTGTATGTGTGTGTCCTCTCTTCCTGCTGTTTCATTTTGTTGTTGTTGTTAAGCTGTGTGTGTGTGTCTGTGTCTGTCTCTTGTGTGTCTGTGTGTGTGTCTTTGTGTGTGTGTGTCAGTCTGTGTGTCTGTGTGTGTGTCTCTGTGTGTGTGTGCACAACACACACAGAGAGCTGTGTGTGTGTGTTGTGTTGAGCTGTGTGTGTGTCTCTCTGTGTTTGTGCGTCCTCTCTTTCTGCTGTTTCATGTTGTTGTTGTTGTTGTTGTTGTTGTTGTTGAGCTGTGTGTGCTCCGTCAGCCCAGCAGGATGAAGGCCCTGATGGAGCGCGTGCAGTAAGACCTCAGCACTCCAGGGCAGCGGTCACATGATCTCAGACAAAGAGCCTTTGTTGCCTGCAGCAGCCGGTTCTGGATGAGAACCTGTGTGAGGGTCTGAACCTGGACCCACTCCGTCTGGAGGAAGAAGGAGAAGGAGGACAGAGAGCTCGTCTGCAGCATCATCTCTGAACCTGCCGCGGCCCCTCGGTCCACACGAGGCTCCGCCATCGCCGAGGTTCCTGCTCCGCCTCCTGCTGGCCGCGTGCTGTTTTAGCAGGATGGATGGAAGTGGCTCAGCAGGAAATCCAGCGCTGCCTCGTCTCGCTCACTTCCTGCCCACGCTGACGAGGGGCCGCTTGCAACCAGACCACCAAATGTCAGACGGCAGGGAGGAAGAGCGGAGGAGGAGCACAGCCAGTCCGCCTGGTCCCAGAACCACCAGGAGCCAGTACAAAGTCCCAGCGGACTGCTGCAGAGCCAGAGAAGCCAGATTTCAGCCAACACACAACCCAACGCGCCCCCCCCACTGTGGGACCCACAGCCAGAGGATTCACGGAAGATGATCCAGATCAGCCAGAACCAGGACACTTGGTAGCTAAACCAGTACAAACAGGACCAGATCAGCCCAAATCTGATCAGAGGAACCACCATCAAGGACCAGACTGTCCCCACCAAAACCACAAGGACTCTTGTCTCATAGAGCAGGAAACTGAAGAGGACCCACCTCTTCCTCCTCCTCCTCCTCCCTGGAGGATTTCGCTGTTTTCAATTCAACCCTTATTCAGGAAATCCAGAAAGAGCTCCGGTTCCATGTGTCTGAGTCCAAGAAGCAGCAGAACCCCTCAGAACCACCTCCAGATGATCTCACTTCAAACACAGCTGAGGGGCGCCACTGCCACCACGACCTTTCTCACCTGGAGACTCCGCCTCCTGCAGACCAGCAGACCCACCCGGGTCCAACGGAAGCAGTAAATCTGGCTCCACCCCTCACCGGTGAGGTGTGTGACCAGATAGCACCCTGTCCTCCTGCTTCTTCTACACCTGAGCCCAAACTCTGTGGCTTCCTGCTGAAGCAGGGGGGGCCTCTGAGGGCCTGGAAGCAGCGCTGGTTCACCTACGAGGAGAAGAAGAACCAGCTGTTCTACTACCGCACGCCGCAGGATGTAACGCCACTTGGCCGGGTGGAGCTCAGTGGCGCCACCTTCACCTATCCATTGAAGGCGGAGAAGGGCACCTTCCACATCAAGACCACCGAACGCACCTTCATACTCAAAGTAAGGAACCACACAGGAAGTCTTCAGTCTTCATTCTGGACAGCTTTAACCCCCCCCACCTCTCTCCTCACCCCTCCCCTCCAGGCCATGACCCAGGAGCTGATGCTGTATTGGCTGCAGCAGCTGCAGGTGAAGCGCTGGCAGCACAGACAGAGGTCCAGCTGTTCAGACCCGACCAACAACAGCCACACTGCAGGTGAGACAGACCCCCCTCTGATGAGGACTTCTTCCTCCTTCAGAACTTTCTGTTGTTCTTGTTTTGGCCACATGTTCAGGAAGTGGGCGTGTCCTCTGCCCTCCCCCCCCCAGTGAGTGTTGGGAAGTCGCTCCTCCTGTTCTCTGAAACTCTGAGTCAGAATGAATCTGACATCAGCCCGGCTTACCGCTTACCAACGGGCGTTGCCATGACTACAGCAGCAGTAAACAAACGGTGCAGCCTGGTGGGTGAAGTGGTCACAGCTCAGAGAACCAGAACATGTTTAATGTGTAATGAGGGGTGGGACAACAGGAAACAGGATGTGAGATTCTTTGATGCTGCCCCCCCTGAGCAGCGTGTCCACACAGAGCCCTGCTGGGAGGCTCAGACTCAGACCTCAGACTCAGACCTCAGACTCAGACCTCAGACTCAGACCTCAGACCTCGTGAGCTGCTGTAACGTGTCACAGTACGAGGAGGTCTGACAGCTCACCTGGCTCTCAGGCATTCTGCTCGTGTCCTGACTTGTTCGGCAGCTTCCTGTTTCAGCCCGTTGTTGATGGAGAAGCCTTTTACCAGCCCCCACACAAAACAGCCTGTCAGCGCCCCCTGCAGGCTGCAAAGCTCACTACAATCCTGCTGCTCTGTGCTCAGGCTGTGCTGATTGATCACTGATTGATCACTGACAGCCAACGATCAGTCATCAGATTAGCACACACTGTGTGGTCCTTTCTGATCTCTGTTTCCTGTTTGTGCAGACGACTTCCTGCCGGCGCTGAAGAGCCCTCTGGGTCTGGTGGGAGAGGGGGCGGCCAGCACAGCAGCGCAGCGGATGCCGCTCACCAACATGTCAATCAAGCACCCGCTCATAGAGATCCAGTGAGGCGATGAGTGTGACGCCTGGAGCTCTGTTTGTTGTTGTTGTCCTTCACAAGTTTTACTTTTGTTTTTAGAAACTCCGTCCACAGTCTGCGGAAGAGGTCGTCTCAGGAGTGGAGTCAGAGCGTGTTTCACATAGAAGATCCAGCGTGGACCCCAGGCGGCGCCGGCGACAGCAGCCGCACAGCGTGTAGGACGCACACTGCACAGTACCACCTGACGTCCTGTTAGTCTCTGGGACTGAGGACGTGTCTTTGATCACTTGTTTGTGTGTGAGAACCTTTTAACCCCTTCCTGTCCCATGTCTGCTCCTTCAGCCCCCAGGACTCTTGTTGAGTCTCCAGTTCTGCCCCATCCCATCCCACTGGCTGATCCGGGGGGTCAGGTGTCTCCAGCAGAGGACAGGGAGTCACCATCGCTGTTCAACAGACGCAGCAGGAAAACAGAGACACCCAGCACGTCCACCATGCCGGTCCTCCGCAGGAGCACGTTGTCTTCGTCCTCAGACCGAATGGCTCGGCTGCAACAGGAGAAACAGATGCTGAAGGAGGAGGTCAAAGCTCAGAAGGTGATCAGCTGATCAGGTCAATGACTGCTGTCGGTCTGACTGAAACTCTCACACACTCTTCTGCTCGGTGTCCTGTGCAGGAGCTGGTGTGGATCCTCCACAAAGCCCTGGAAGCCGCTCAGCTGGAGAAACGCACCTGTGCAGAGTTTCTGGCGGTGGACGGCGAGCAGGACCGCCTGGAGCTGCTGCGACACCGCGAGCGGCAGGCAGCCAACCTGCAGACCCAGCTGGAGGAGGCCAGGATGGAAGCAGAGGCAGCGAGGAGGAGTCTCGCAGAAAGAGATGTCCAGCTGGCGGAGCTGCAGCATGCTGTGAGGATGCTGACGGAGAAGAACAACGCCAAGCAGGAGGTGAGGAGGAACCGGAGGTGGACTGCTGATGTTTGACTGCAGAGGAGCCGCTGCTGAGCTCACTGTGGGACTCTTTCCTGTCAGGTGATCATAAAGCTGTCTGATCAGGTGACCGCCTGTCTGTCCGACCCCCGGCGCTCAGACTTGTCTTCAGGCGGCAGGTTGGAGTCTCAGACCCTCAGACGACTTCAGCAGGACGTGGAGAACCTGAAGGTAACAAATCACTAAAAATGATGATAGTTTAGGTGACGGGGACCCAACAAGTCTGACACCTGAGACCGAAAGGCACAAAATCACATCATGAAGCCCAGTTTAACCACAGGTCCCTGTCCTCCTGAAGCCCCTCCCACTCATGGATGGGCCCTCCTCTTTACCTGGTCCACAGTGCCACGGCCTCCTCACCAGTATGCTGACTGAGAAGCGCCTTTTTCTCTATACTAAACTAAATTAGCTGCTAGCTAACATTAGAAGGTTTAGTATTATGTAGAAAGAGTTCTCCTTTAGTTTTTAGGGCACTCAGACAGGACTGGTGACAGATGGACTCATGACTGGTTCCACACAGAGGAGCTGACGGCCTGACGACACGTCCCTGGAAATGATGTGTTTCAAAGTGTCAGACTTTAATGTGTTTGTGTCTTCAGGATGACATTGAGGCGTATAAGACCCAGAACAAGTTCCTGAACTCCGAGATCTACCAGCTGACCAAACTGTGGAGGACCAGCTCTGAGCAGGAGAAGAGTCTGATGGTGAAGGTGGGTCACGTTGCACCTCTTTCTCTCACCTTTCACTGACAGCATGAGTTCTGATTGCTCTTCTCTGATTGGCTGCAGTGTGCCTACCTGGAAGCCACCAACTGTCAGGTGGAGAGTCGCTACCTGGGAGTCCTGCGGAAGCTGCAGGAGACCAAATCTCTGGACCCGGCTCAGCAAAAGGCCGTTCAGAAGATGGTTGAGGACGCTCTGAAGGGAGAGCTCAAGAAGGTCATGAAGCTTGACACAGACAGGTAATCAGTGGAAATCTAAGCGACCAATGAAACTTCTAATGGTATGAAACATGTGACCAGCTGTGACTTAACCTGTGCTGTGTCAAGGGATCACGATGAGTATGGCTTTAAGATCATCCCAGACTACGAGGTGGAGGACATGAAGCTGCTGGCAAAGATCCAGGCGCTGGAGATCCGCTCCCACAACCTGCTGCACCAGGTCTGAACACACAGCTGCAGGCCGCGGCCACATGGTCTGCGTTTTACTGGCAGGCCCATATGAACCGCCAGAACCTATGTGTCTCTGCAGGAGTGTGTGGAGCGCCCCCTGCTGAGCCGGTGGGCGCAATACCTGGCTGGCAGGTCAGATGATGATCTCTGTCCCTCCCCAGAGCTCAAAATTCTGGTACGGGGTGGCATCCCACGGAGTACCGGAAGAGAGTGTGGCGCTGGCTGGTCCAAGCTAGAACCAGGACCACCCGAGAGCGCCACCCGCAGCGCTACCAGCAGGTATGGGGGCCTGACACCACCCGTGTATGACCCGCACCTGCTCCACAGTAACCCAGCTGCTGTGTTTCAGCTGTGTGAGAAGAGCCGGATGTCTCCTCATCCTGCCTCCAGACAGATCCAGCTGGACCTCCACCGCACCTTGACAACCAATCAGCATTTCTCCTCCCCATCCAGTTCCACCCTCCAGCAGCTCCGCCGTGTCCTGTTGGCTTTCTCCTGGCAGAACCCTGCTATCGGCTACTGTCAGGGCCTCAACAGGTACTCACACATAAATTACACTCAACAGGACCCCGTCCTTTTTTACATATGACGTTAAGAGTGGACGTAGACTGTCATGTGACAGGGTCATGTGTGTACCAGGTTAGCCGCGATCGCTCTGCTGGTTCTCCAGAGTGAAGAGGACGCCTTCTGGTGTCTGGTGACCGTTGTGGAAGCCATTATGCCTCAGGACTACTACACCAAGAGCCTGGTGGCCTCTCAGGTGAGGCGGCGCCTTCACCTGCTGGCCTTCAGTTATCATGATCAGCGTCATTAATCGATAGTCTCTGTTCAGGCAGACAGCGGGTGCTGAAGGACTTCCTGGCAGAAAAGCTTGCCCCGGTTAGCAGCTCACTTTGAAGATCACGGCATCGACGTGTCCCTCATCACCTTCAACTGGTTTTCTGGTGTTTTTGTGGAGAGTTTGCCAAGTGACATCCTGCTGCCGCTGTGGGATGCCTTCCTGTACGAGGGGACCAAGGTACGCCTGAACGCACCACGAAAAACAATACAGACAACCCCTGAACACAACAACATGTAGACGTAATGCCTGCACACACCACACTGTCCTGGTGTGTGACTCTCTGAGGTGTGTGTCCGTCAGCTGCACTCTGTGTGCTGCAGGTGATGTTCCGGTACGCTCTGGCTCTGTTCAAATACAAAGAGGACGACATCCTGAAGATCCACGACAGCGTGGAGATCTACCAATACCTGCGCTTCTTCACCAAGACCATCTCTGATGGCAGGTAAGCTCGATCCACCTCCCAGAACTGCAGGTACACATGATGATGATGATGATGATGATGATGATTTTCCTGCAGGAGGCTCACCAGCATCGCCTTCGGGGACATGAACCGTTCCCTCGCCGCCTCCTGAGGAACCGGCGTGCACTTCACCTGGAGCGCCTGCAGGCGGAGCTGCGCGAGCTGGAGGAGCAGCAGAAGGCGTTTCGTCACGGAGAGCACGGAGCGAAAAGACAAAGAGCTTGACAACATGGTGAGCGAGGACGATGAGGAGCTCTGATCCAGAGCGTCCAGCGTCTGTGTGAACATGTGAGAACATGTGAATGTGTTACACAGTACTTGTAGGTAAATATGTCATGGACAATGCTAGTCACTTTGGGATGAGCACCCTACGATTGGTGAGGGAACACCCTGACCCGGCTGCTCCGAGAGAGTGGGTACATCAGCGTTTAGTGGCGGTCGATCCACGAGCCTTTAGTCACCTCCCCGTCACCACTGGAGCTTTTTACCTGATAGATTGTATGGTGTACTTCTGTTTGTATCCAGTCCGGAATGGATATAGCTCCATGCTAATGCTAACACAGTTGTTACACTGAACACTAAGCTAACACCAGCTAGCCTGGTGAAGTGTTCATTTCCACTGTGGGTGTGAGCACTGATGTTTCTGTTTCTCATGTTTTACTAACGTTGTACTAATGTTTTAACACACCTCCAGTTAGCATAGCTAGCTTCCACTTTCTGTTTACAATAGATTTTAAAACAAAAGCTGTTTATAGCTAGAACTCATCCTTTTTAGTGCATTTTAAGCTGAGTGGCGGATGAATCAATAACCCATATTTCTACTAATATGGGAAACAACACAAACACAGTTTACAGATTCAAATTTTGCATTTTACTATTTTTCTTAAAAAACAAATATACATAAGAAACCATAGATATAAAAAACCAAAGTTGTTGACCGTTACTGCAGAGAAAGCTAAACTAGTGTTACACCTGACAGTTAAACTGTGTCTAAACTCTTAGCTTGTTGCTATGCAGCTGTCCGTCATGGAGACCTTTGTCTCTGACTAACGGCAGATTTTCACACCCAACACGATGAACACATGAACATGCACTTTGTGTCGGCCCTTCATCTGCTGCCTTCAGGGCCAGCAGGACGGTCCTCGGGACCGCCTCATTCACTGATGCTGGAAAGTCCAGAGGACTGAGAGACGCTCCAATCGGATCATAGGAGCGCAACAGGTTGTTACCATGGCGATGTCTTTGGAGGCGGGACACCAATCTGCCATTAGCAACACTATAAACCCAGACAGCTGAGCTCCAGCTTTTTGTCAAGATGAGGATAATAACCTTGATTTTCATCTCAGCACCCGAACAACGTAACAGGAAGTAACATACCGACTGAGATGACATCACCGACTCAGGAGGAAAGCCAATCTTTTCTGAATAAACCTGACAGGCTGCGTCGGCTGCAGTACAAGTTCACCTCCTGAATACACCGTCATGTTAGCGTGTTAGCATGTTAGCTAAAGGCGCATTATAATATTCATATTAATTACATTTCACATTTAATCTGCAGAAACATGTTTGTAAAGTTTTCAAGTTTACAAATAAAAACAAAAGATGGCCGCCAGTCAACTGAAATTATATTACATGCAGTGTGAGCAGCGACCTTCAGTAAATTGATTCACTTCCTGTTTCCTCCTGGATCTTTCCTCGCTGCTGCTCAGCTGACAAGAATGCTGCTCTGAGGTCGACAGAGAAATTTACATGTGATGTCATCAGCACCAGGCGATGTCATCAGCGCCAGGCGATAACGCCATCGCCAGGTGATGTCATCAGCGCCAGGTGATGAGGACATCACAATGTGATCTAATAAAAACATCCCTATTGGAGCGTCCCTCGCCCACAGCACACTCAGCAATCAGAAAGCAGAGCTGCTCCTCTGCCTGCTGATTGGCTGGATGTAGTGAACAGTGATTATTGATTGGCAGCCAAAGAGCTGGAAGGTTCCGCTCCAACAGCCTGAATGTATTTTTATAGGACAAGCCACATGAAGCTGAACAGGAACATGGATCCAAATCTTCTCTGATTTGTACCAAAGGGCTTTTCTGTGTGAAGTATTGATCAGAGCTT
This sequence comes from Parambassis ranga, assembly GCF_900634625.1. Lineage (NCBI taxonomy): Eukaryota > Metazoa > Chordata > Actinopteri > Ambassidae > Parambassis > Parambassis ranga. The sequence goes on from NC_041031.1 coordinate 24,167,229, forward strand.
TATGTATTGATAACTTTTCAGTTTCAGAGGCTCCTGTTTGAATGCCAAAGATCTGATATGTTTCAGCTTCAACAACAATCAGGAGGTGGAATGGAACTCTGCTGCTCTTCATCCTAGTGTGTGTCTCTGTGTGTGAGTGTGTGTGTGTGTGTGTGTGTCTGTGTGTGTGTCTGTGTCTGTGTGAGTGTGTATGTGTGTCTCTGTGTGTGTGTGTGTGTGTGTGTCTCTGTGTCTGTCTGTGTCTGTGTGTGTCTGTGTGTGTGTCTCTGTGTCTGTGTGTGTGTCTCTGTGTGTGTCTGTGTGTGTGTGTGTGTTAGTATTTGAGCTACTAACACATTCATGAAAAACACTTTGCAGCTATCTAACTGAAGTCAGTGTGGAAGGAACTCCGTCTTTAGTGCAAATAGTCGACGTGCTCACTGTGGAAGCTCCGCCCCTCGCTGTCATGTGACTGAGACTGTGCCCGCCTCCTCTCCAGAAGTTGTAGGTGTTTGCAGACAGGTGGCGCGTGATGGGTCACAGCCGGCTGCCCCCATGTGTGGAGATACAGGTGGTAGTGAAAGTTCACCGTCAGCGGTCGACCTTTGACCTGATGACATCAGCCTGATCAGCTGGTGTCCACCTCCGGACCCATCCAGCTCAGACTGCGGGGCCTGATCCTGCATGTCTCAGTCAGTCCAGAGACAGTGCTGTTAACCTGAGACAGGAGGAGGGAGCATGGCGCTCCACTGCCATCAGGACCACTTCCTCGCAGACGTCTGCAGCCTCAGAGAAGGAAGTGATGTCACAGGTCCGAGTGAACACCTGACTGTTGGCAGAGAGCCGTCTGACAGACTTCAACCACATGACACCGTGAACATAAATGAGAGGCGGGACAGTGCTGTGAGCCGGATCAGCTGATCAGGAGGTCAGCGAGTCGAAGGTCGGAGGGTCACATGAGCAGAAAGATGTCGGCTTGTGTTTCTGGGTGTGTCATCATGTCTCTGGTGTCTGTCTGCAGGACGCTCGGACTCACATCTCAACCTGCAACGAGGCGGCACGCTGGGCGGCTCGGGACAGGCGACCAATCATCACGCAGTGTTCAGAGGGGTGTGATGCTGCCGATGGGCGCGCCGCGTGTTTGAACAGAAGCAGGAAGACTTGTTGCTGTTGATGTGTCACACGATGCTGTTTGTTTATTGCCGACGGTACTGAATGCGTCCGTCACTTCTTCTTCTTCTCGGGTTGTTGAAGTGTGGAGGTTTTACACCTCTGCTGAGAAGGGGCCGCCATGACCTGCAGGGTGGGGGTCATGTGACTAACAGCGTGGGCTGATTGGTGTTAGCTGGCTCCTCCTGTGATGTCACGATCACAGGGCTGTCCATTAAGACCGATTGATTATATTGAATAGTCAGTGAATAGTAAATAGTTGTTTTTCAGCTGAACAACAGGTGGCGCTCATTCTCTATTGAACCACAACAGAAGACGATGTCACTCGACAGACAGCTGCAGGCTCATGTAAATGTCAGAGAAATATTTGTCATGCTAACGTGTTAGCTCACTAGTGCTAGCTAGTCACATGACTGTCCTGGCAGCTCATAGCAGTTTATGACTCTGGACCAGGCGACCGGCAGCCAATCAAATTTCTGCTCTAGTGTTTGTTTCCATGACGACTGACCAACTTTGAGCGGACTGCACAGGAGCTGGTCCGGGCGCCCTGAGGCCACGTTCCTATGATGATGCATCCAACATGGAGTCCAGGTGAGTGTTGGCAGCCGAACAAAAACGCAACTGAGGGACGATGAGTTCTTTTGTAAAAAAGGACATCACTACCAAAAAATGCATCAGCCAGTTTAAAATCTGCAGCGCTTCAGTATAAAGTGCTTCATTACATTGTTACGTTTTTACAGTTTCTTATTAAAATATCGTTTTCCCTGGAGTGAAAACCATAGTAAACATGTTACACGTTGGTAAAATAACATTTGGAATGTCTCTTTTTTTTAAGAAGTCCCATTGGCTGATTTTGGTCAAGCTGAACTCGTCCCCGCAGCCTGAAACAGGAAGACGTCCACCATGGTTAACACACACCACATGTGAGCAAACCATCGTGGGAACGGCGGCCAGGAGAAGCAGGCGATGAGTCAGACAGACGGAGCAGAGCCAATCAGGTGAATGCTTTTATTTCATGGCGTCATGGAGCCATCGTCCGGTCACAGGCGGACAGACTGTCAGGAATCAAAGGTTCAAATCCTGACTGTAAACTCCTGCTGTGACCGCACGATGAGGGCGAGTGACATGCAGGGAAACTAGGACCCAGCAGACACTGGTCACATGATCAGTGGGTTCTGTGTGTGTGTGTCTGCAGGCAGAGAGTGTGTGTGTGTGTGTGTCTGCAGGCAGAGAGTGTGTGTGTGTGTGTGTCTGCAGGCAGAGTGTGTGTGTGTGTCTGCAGTCAGAGAGTGTGTGTGTGTGTGTGTGTGTGTCTGCAGTCAGAGAGTGTGTGTGTGTGTGTCTGCAGTCAGAGTGTGTGTGTGTGTGTGTGTGCAGAGTCACTCAGGTGTTCAGACAGAGATCAGCTTGCAGGTCAGACAGAGACTCTGAGTGTTGGTCATGTGACTCCATCATGGCGTCCTGCTGAGGGGGACAGGACTTTATGTGCTGAGTCTGGTTGGAGTGAACTCTTTGTTTTTTTAAGATCAGGATAAAGAGTTCTGATGCGTTCAAGGACTACCAGGATTTTTCCTGCTCTTACAGTTTTGAGGGCTTTCCGATGGTTAATGACTATATTCATACATTTAAACAACATGAGGGTAAAGAGTTTTTGTCTGCTGAGTCCTTTTAAAGCACTTTGGTGAGAACGTCAGGCCATAACAAACAAACAAACAAACAAACAAACAAACAAAGTATAAAAATATTTTCATATAAAACATACAAAAGTAAAAATAAAAAACACAAACTCATTAAGGAGTTTAGTCCCAAAGGCTGCTGCTGAGGGTGTGATGGTGGTGATGGAGATGTGATGATGATGGTAATAATTTAGATTAGCATGCATGAGGTCATCCAGTCAGCACACTCAGGAGAGAATTCATCTGTTAGCATGCATCAGTTAGCAGTTAGGTGTTAGCACATGTCTGCTAGCACGTTGCGGCGACCGAGGCAGATATAACAGCTGATTTAGCGGAGGGGGCGGGGCTTGGTGCGCGCAGCAGGCTGACGAACAGGAAGAGGGTGGATGTGGGCAGGCAGATGCAGAGGAAGAGGACAACATCCTCGCTAAGACAGAGGACGAAGACGCTCTGCTCCGTCAGCACCCAGTCTACAAGCACCCCACCAGCAGGTAGTACACCTGGAACTCCTGAAGCTCCTCCCATTCCCCACCGCCCCACTCCAGCCCCGCCTCCACTGCTGCCTCCTCAGATGAACTCTTCCGCCTGGTCACACCCCCTCCACTGGTGCCGTCACTCACCATGGGCTTCATCTCTGCGCCCTCTGACACCGCCTCCTTCACCCGGCATCGCCCGCGCTCCACAGCACGCTCCAACCTCCGACTGCTCTCCACAAACTCCTGCAGGGTGAAACACAGGCAGTTAGGGGCGGGGTGTTAACCCGAACACAGCAAGGACCGTGCACAGAACCCAGAGGAACAGAGGGGAACCGGGCCGACAGAAACCCCCTCACAGAACAGTGCATTCAGACCCAACAGAGCCTCCCAGTCAGTCACTACTCACACGCTGTGGGTCATGTTTCTGGATTCTGGATCTTTCAACATGCTCTGACGTGTGACGCGTGTGTGACGCCTGTGTGTGTGACGTGTGTGTGGCGTGTGTGTGACGTGTGTGTGACGAGTGTGGCGGTGTGTGACGTGTGTGTGTGAAGTGTGTGTGGCGTGTGTGTGACGTGTCTGTGACGAGTGTGACGTGTGTGACGCGTGTGTGACGTGTGTGTGACGCCTGTGTGTGTGTGACGCCTGTGTGACGCTGTGTGTGTGTCGGCGCTGCACTCTGGTGCTGATCTCACCATCAGAGCTTTGTCCATGAAGAACTTTTCCCTGGAGTGCCGTCATTGTACTTGGTGTCAATGGCAAAGCAGAAGAGGACGTCCACCACGATCTCGAAGATGGACAGGAAGCAGTGCGCCACCAGGAAGGAGAAGAGACACACAATGATCAGTGGCAGCAGCCACTCAGCGTAGTCCCGCTGGTAGTTCAGGAGGAGGACGCCGGCGAACGCTGTGGATGTCACGATCAGGATCTGAGAAGACACGTTCAGACATGTTTACACATCACCTCTCTCCTGCTGCTCATTTGTGCTAATCAGACCGGATCTTCAGAAATAGGTCAGAATCGGGGGGACCAGCCCGCCACCACCTCACCTTCCCCAGGAACAGCACAAAGTCTCCAATGGCGTTGATTGTGGCGACGCGCAGGGCGTTTTCCACCAGGATGACAAAGGCGTCGCGTGCAGACGTGCAGAAACTGGTGCTGTTGATGGCTGTGGCTGCATATGCATTCTAGGAAGCACAACGGACACGAGTAAGACCAGAAGGGGCGCGGGGGTGGGGCAGTGTGATGCATTGTACCTGATTGAGATAGTTGAGGCACTTCTCCAAACACCACAGACAGCAGATACATGTTTTCAGCAGGCAGCGGGCGCACGCGTTCTCCTGACAAACAACAACAACAACAACTTCATTCATGTTCTCAGACACCGACACTCAGCAGCGAGCTTAGATCAGGCACCTTTCCTTTCAGCTGGTTGTGGATGTACATGAGGATGAGGCGCGGGATTTTCACCAGCGTGATGATGAAGGATCCTTTGGCCACAGTGCCCAGGTGGTACCGCACCAGTCTCAGGACTGAGGACAAGATCGGGGTCACCGGGAGTCTGTTTTTGTCCCTAAAACACAAAGTGTGAGTTGGTGACCACGGCAGGAGGCCGGCCTTCATTGGGCTACAGCTGTGAGGGCTCACCTGGTGAAGTAGTACGTGACCACGGCGCCGGCCACCGTCATCTGCTGACAGGCCAGGATGAACTCACTGATCCACACCAGGCCCACAGCGTGGTACCAGGTCAGGTACTGCAGAGGGCCTGTCAGCCTGAACTCTGTCAGACCTGTCTCCTCGTTCTGGACCGGGTTTCCTGAAGAGAAGAGACAGCAGAGCTTTAGAGCCAGAACAACTTCCAGTTTCACAGAGACACATTCTTCCTGACTGCAGCGACTGACCGGTGGTTCCGAGGAAGAGCAGCACCAGGATCCAGTAGATCCAGAAGAGCAGGAGGGCGAGGAACGTGACGAACGGCTGCAGGGTGAGCAGGGGGAGGTGGATGAAGACTTTCCCCGCCACGTGGAACAAAGCGATGGTCAGAGCCACCCGCTTCCTCATGAACAGCATCAGCAGCAGCAGGATGACCTGAACACAGACACACACTCAGTCCCGGTTCTGGTTCCACCGCACCCTGTGTTCACCTGTGGTACATACAGTAAAGACGGTGGCGGCTACGGCATAACGAGCAGCGCCTGTCCGCTGTCTCTGCTGACCTCCACCTCCTCTTTCACCTCCTTCTGCGTCTTGGAGGAAGTGTTGTTTCCATACAGCTGGTGGTCGATGTACAGCCACCAGAGAACGCCGGTCCCCGCTGAGACAACACAACACAACACAACACAACAGCACGTCACACACCACACTTCACCTCACAGCAGTGCAGGCAGGAAGTGACCTCACCGAGGGATCCCAGAACAACTAGCGAGGTGAGGATCCAGACGAGGACGGCCGAGATGTAACGGATGATGACCATGAGGATCATAGAGAGGACTGAGGGACACAGGGACAGTCAGTCACATGACCAAACACATGTGATCCACTTTTATTTCCTGTACATTGATTTATGTCTGAGGACTCGTTCACACAGGTCCTGTCAAAGGACGGCCCGAGTCTGTTAATACATGTTTACTGGTTCTGGTTCTCACCCAGAGCGAGCACGCACAGTCCGATGATGATCTCTTTACTGGCGGCGACGCCAGCAATCAGTCGGTGCAGAACGCTGTTATCGCCCACAAACGTCACCACAGCCTCTGCAAACTTGGCGTAGCAGGACACGTCCACTGGAGTGCAGCGGTTAAACACTGGCAGCGGCTTGCTGAGGACACACACAGGTCAGAGGTCAGAGACTGTACTGAGAGTTCCGAGGACTCAGGGCAGACAGATGGACGTACCTGGGAGGAACAGGAAGTTTGGGACATTTTTCAAATCGCTCAGGGAGACCAGGATATTTATGACCTGCTAACTCGTAGGAACACAGCTCCGAGCCTGCAACAAACGGCAGAGGGAGAGACGTGATGCATCACCTTGATCACCTCCATCTCCACCACCCTCACCAGGGGTAACACGTTAACTGGTCCCTCTGTGTGAACGACAGTGGCTTCTTTCTTAACCAACATGGCTGCCAGAGGAGCTGTGAGGTCACCTGATCAAATGTCTGCTGTCATGCTTCAACACGTTCCTGTCTTGGACACAGTGAGTGCTCTGAGTCAGAGGGTGGCCATGATGGAGGACAAATGGAGCAGAGTGGCACCGATGACACGGATCACACGAATGCTTCCTTTGTTACTGTACTGTGTGTGTGTGTGTGTGTGTTCAGTACTGTCTGTGTGTCCTTTCCGCAGACATTCGATCATCGCCATGATGTGACAGCAAGCATCCAGCCAGCTGATGACATCACAGCTTCCTCTACATCCAGAGGTCCTTCTATCACTGAGGACCCACTGAGGGACCAGCCACAGACACGTCAGACTACATTTCCCATCAGCCCCCACTGAGAAAGGTTTGTACCTGTCTGTGGCTGTGCTCAGTGCTGACATCATGTGACTGTGATGGCCTTACCATTTAACATGGCGAACCTCCTCAGGTCCTGGTAGGTCTTCAGCTCCTCGGTGGGACACAGAGACACACACAGAGCCATGGACTTGATTTTCCTCTGAACAATGTCGATGTTACAGGGATCCAGGAAGAAGACAAACCTGCAAACACACAATAACCAGAGCTAATGTGACCATTCAGTCCATCCATTCTCTGAAGCTGCTTTGTCCCGCACCGGGTCCCGGGGACCCGAGCTATCATCGGCAGGAGGCAGGTGAGCTCTGCAGCCCAGAGCCTGACCCCAGGCAGACAACAGTGGGTCACATATTCAAAATAAACAACAGCGGTGCTATAGAATACATTAATGTGTAACAATCCCTCATTTAAATAGAACGATCAGTCAGAAAGCAGTGGGGGCGGCACTCAGTGATGTGTTCAGTGGCAGACACGCTGCTCTACAGATATAACTGACCACAGCCTGCCGTGACTGCAGGTTAATCCCATCAGGAGCATCAGTCCATTCAGCTTAGCACAGCTGCAAGGTTAGCATCCCAGAATAAGCTGTCAGCAGTCTGGAGCTGTGTTAGAGTTTCAGAGCAGGCGTGTCAGAATAATCATAATGTTCTGAGGAGACTGGCTGCAGCTTTGAGTAAAAATAGAAGCAGAGGAGGATTAGAGCTGAGCAGAATGTCAGAATGCAGACGTGGGAGAAACAACAAAGAGTCCATACTGTGAGACCGCCGAGCCCTAAAACACTCACTGCTCCTACGACGGCAGAAATCTCAGCTGACCTGAGATCTCCTCAGGTTCCAGAGCAGCAAAGCTAACATGCTAACACACTGCTGTTTACACGCCACATGACATCAGCTGCTTTCTGCAGGTGGAGCTGCAGGGAAAAAATAGGACGTGTGTGTGAGAGAGGAATCTGTGTAAGCAGGCTGACTGATGAGTCACCCTGTCAATGTCAGCACAGTCACTGATCTGTCCTACAGAACCTAAACTCACCACATGCTCAAGAGCCAGGATCTACAACCAACCCGTCCTTCCATCACTGAGGACTCGCTGAGGGACAGCTACAGACACTTCAGACTACATTTCCCATCAGCCCCGGCTGAAGGAAGAGTGTACCTATCTGTCGCCGTGCAGAGTGCACGTGGAGACATCATGTGACCTTACCATACCACACATTCATGACCAGGATGGGCCGCACTAAGACACTTCAGTAAAACTACAATCATGTAGTAGTACTACTGCAACACTACAGCAGCAGTCTGCCACAGAATCACACAGACAGACAGACAGCACTGAAATACAGCAAAGCTACAAACACACACACAGAACTACACCGACTGTCACACGCTGAGCAGCCAATCACAGTGAAGCACTCACTTCCTGTCAGTGTGGTCGAGGCCACTCAGCCGCACACCTTCGATCTGCTCGTTGCGCTGGCCGCAGGTGTTGCCGTAGCTGTCATAACCAAAGACGAGACGAGCGGCGCCGCCGGTGACGATGGTGAAGCCGCAGATGCTGCCCTGCAGGACAGAAACACAGCGGCGGTCAGGGAAGGCAGCAAGGCCTCTGATTGGCTGTCATCAAGCAGTAACAGTTATCAATTCGATTACTAACTGTCCATGTGTGTGTTTACTGTACTCTACTGTGTGTGTGTTTACTGTACTCTACTGTGTGTGTGTTTACTGTACTCTACTCTGTATGTGTGTTTACTGTACTCTACTG
>NC_041031.1:24176297-24188797 GCF_900634625.1 Parambassis ranga
GTGTGTGTGTGTGTGTGTGTGTGTGTGTGTGTGTGTGTGTGTGTGTGTGTCAGCAGAAACAGGCTGCAGCTTCTCCTCTTTTTATTTATCGGGTGGCAGTGAGTCGCTGCTGCTTATTTACAGCAGATTGTTTCTCCAGATGTTTTACAGGGAGAGAAATCCCCAAACACACACACACACACACACACACACACACACACACACACACACACACAGTGTCCAGATGGAAGTCATTCTTTATAAGACTCTATAATCCCTGCTCTCAGTGAGAGGAACCAGAGGAAGGTGAAGTGAAGCGTCCTCCTCCTCCTCCTCACGTCACTGAGGTTCTCCAGTTGTGTCGACAAAACCCAGAAATCATTTTCACATTAAACAGAAACATGAAATCTGTTTGTCCCTCTGTGATGTCATCTGATGGTGATCAGAAGCGATCTGTCAGCATGTGAGCCTGGTTCAGTTCAAACTGATGCAATGCTGAAGATGAAGGAGGACGCTGGTGCTAAGTGAAGCTAAGGAGCTAAATACATTATCATTATTTATCATGGACATGTGTTACAGACCAAATGACCGTCAGGGACTTTGAAGTTTTATTGAGGCTGAGATGTCCTCTTCTTCCCTGAAGTGATGGCAGCAGTAAAACATTTGGACTGTATGACACACACACGGTGTTCATGTCAGCCCTGCAGAACATGTGTGTTTTTGATTCACTGATCATCTTCATGTGTGTGTTTTAAAGCGGCAGAATCACCGGCTCGCTCGTACCATCCTTCCCTCTTGGGTTTTTCTTGGCGTGCTCTCCCATAATTCCTCTTGTCCACACCACAAAGCGCTGTCCCTCAGCAGCCTGCAGTCCATCAGAGACGAGCGCTCCGAGCCGCCGCCGCCATTATGGTGAGCGGCGGTTCCCTCGTGGGACGCGGCACTCTGAAAGCGCGGCGCCGCCTGTGTTGTCGCTGCTGATGCGTTTGCGTTCAGATCGACGTGCTGCACAAACAGCGAGTTGGCTGCTCAGGCTGGCAGACGCACACGTTGTTAATTATGTTTTCCATGCCAAGCATACAATCACCACGTAATTGGAGTTGGAGCAAAGGATTGTGGGAGTGAGGCGAATGATAATGACTGTGGGTCATCTCCATCATCATCTCCTCCTCCTCATCAGCAGAAAGAAGAGAAACACACAGTTTCAGACACACAACACTCACACAGGAAACATCCTCACTGATCTGGATTATATTCTGCTGTTTACAGAAGCTACAGCTCAGCTAACGCTGGCTAACAGCTCGGGCTGGAGACTCTAGCTAACTGTTACCACACTATTCAGTTATTAAGTAGAAGCTAACGTTAGCTCTAGCCTCCAGTTCAGGCTAAATGTGAGGGACTGTGTTGTAGAAGCTAATGCGCTGTGATACCTGTTAGCTTCAGTCCTGCGTGGATCTGTGACCCTGCAGCCTCCTGCAGGGTCCTGCAGCCTCCTGCAGCCTCCTGCAGGGTCCTGCAGGCTCCTGCAGCCTCCTGCAGGCTCCTGCAGACCTCCTGCAGGCTCCTGGCCTTCTCTGTGTCCGATCTTCAGCTCTTACAGAAACCTGGGTCTGTCCTGATCTCCAGGTGGGCCCTGAATGCAGCATCTTTCTCCCATCATCACCTCGGTGCAGCAGCTGCTCGGGAGTCACAGGGCTCCGGCGTCGGTGGCGGTTGTGGTGAGGTGGGCAGGGGGAGGAGCAGATGGTGGACGACCCCGCGGGGGAACCAGGCGGCCTCTTCGACTGCCACCTCCACCAAGAGGTGAGGGGGTTCCTGCGCGAAGCAACAGGGCCGAGGCCTCACCTCGACATCCATCAGGGCTCGGTGTTAATGAGCGGAGGAAGAGGAGGGAGGCTCTGGGTGGAGACGGGGGGAGCGAGGGGTGAGAGGTAGAGTGATGGTGTGCTAAATAAGAACCATGGGAGGCCGGGGAAGTGATGCAGCGAAAGACCAGAGGACAGTGAGGCGTCCGAAGTTTGAATACAGCAGCTGCTCCAAATGTGTCTCTGTTCCTCACCCTGAATCATTTCCGTTTGCAAAAAAGAAGAAGAGAAGCTGAAGAGTGCGGGCGCTCCTCTGGGCTCCACCTCGGGCTCCTGAAACTTTTATCTTTAAGCTGCATGGGATCAGACGTGGCTCTCCTCCGTCCCTCCAGGAGCTGCGCTCCATCATCCGCTCTCCCATCATGCCTCACCTGACAGAACATTACAGATGCATTATGGGATCTGAGGGAGGAGGGCGAGGGCACGCAGAGCATCATGAATGTTTGATAAAACATGAGACGGCCAAACGGAGGTCGCCAGGAGAGGAGGACATCAATTTTACATCAGAGCGCCACACGGACTCTTTGTCTCTTCTCTCTGTTTCTGGGGAAATTCAGGAAAGTTTGAACTGAAGTTCCTGCTCAGCTCTGAGCTCTGAACAGGAAGTTCCTGCACCTGGGTGGCGCTCAGATGGAGATGAAGACAGTTCCTCAGGCCTCTGCACTAACAGCAGCAGCCTGCCGGAGGCCCGGTCGGCCCGATGCTCGGCTGCTTCCACAGAGGTCGGGTTTGTTTGCTCTGGCGTCTCTGTCCTCTCAGGTCGGCGGCAGCTCGTCCCTCGGAGACGAGTCATATAATTACAGTGCGGATGGCTTCGCTGCCGGAGCGTCCTGAGGGAGGAGCGGCGGAGGCGGCGCCACCCTGCCGCACGTCACGCTGCAAACAGGATGAGGCTGTCCTCGTTTCACGGTGGCTCATGTTGGGTGAAAGAATTTATTCTGCATGGTGTTAACATGCAGTGTGTTCAGATATATAAGTATTCATGTTTATATGTGTTTATCGCTTAATAATGTGATTTTCATAAGTGTTTATGTGTTAGGAAATTTTATAGAAAATCAAAGTAATTTGCGGATACTGAATGTATTAATAAGTAATTTCATAGTATGTCATATAACGTTGTTTTCTGCAGTTCAGGCTGTGGCAGATGAGATCAGTTGTTCTTCTGCTCTCTGGAGAGAGCTCCGGTTGGTACGAGATGGTCATAAATTCAGACTAAGGACAGCAGCACCTTTGACCTGATAAAAGCCAGATTCTAAAGGAATGTGTTTTTTCTCCTGAGTACCCAGTTTTATGGTCACCCCCAGATTGGACTCACAACCTATGAGATTTAAGGAATTGGAGTTTTACCTTATTTGGCAGTAAACACTAATGGTCTAGTGCTGTATGAACCAGGGTCTGCAGGGGGGCGGTAGATGCCCCTGTGGGCCGGCAGGCAGGAACGCCCATGGGGTATATCAATGTGTGAATTCCATGTCCAGTTGTTGTTGCATTGTTCGTTGTTGCTGTGTGGTTGTTTGTTCTTGTTGGTTGTCCTGTTCTTGTGTTGTTCTGTTTGGTTCTGTGTGTGCAACAACCCAGAGCTCTGCGACTCAGAATTTGCCTCATTGTTTAATAAATTATAATTTTGAGACCAGAATTTATCCGCTCCTTCCTTACAAACTAATTCAGGGGGTGATCAGAAGGAAACAAGGGGATTTTCACCCCGACAATTTGGCGCCCGAACAGGGACTCGAAGGAGTGTGGGTCAAATGACATCTTGCCTGACGGAGTGACTACTGGCTGGCCAATAATAACAAGGTAAGCAGATACCTGTTTAATCAAAATTCTGCACATTGGACAATCTAAATTAAGTAGTCACTGGGATGGGTACGGTGTTTTAGAGTTCAAATTGTAAGAGGCAGATTGTAAGTCTTAATAAGTGAAGTAAAATGAGATGAAGTAAAAGAAAATGAGATGAAGTAAAGAAAATGAGATGAAGTAAAAGAGAAAATGAGATGAAGTAAAAGAGAAAATGAGATGAAGTAAAAGAGAAAAAGGAAAAGTGACACTGAGAGAGATATTAACCAATTAAAAATAAAAAGAATAAAAAAGGGTTAATACAATAACGTGAATGAGCGTTATGTCATTGGGAGTGGCATCCCCCGCTATATTTGGACGCAAATATAGATAAAGCTCGGTTGAAAGCCCGTGGGATTTGATGACCCCTGAAACGACAGTGATGACCGCCTAAAGCTTAAAAAATAAAAAAAAAAGGGTCACACAGAGGAAAAGTGTCACAGTGATCACAAAATAATAAAGACAAAAAAAAGGATCACGAGAAAAGAGAAAAGAGAAGAAAATATATAGCCTATGGTTTAAGTTGTGTTTTATGTATTGAAAATTGTGTTTAATTGTTTTGACCTCGCGCCGTCGAGGAAAGGTGTTTACTCCGTGCCGTCGGAGAAGTGAGTGTGTGTGTGTAGGCCTAAGTGTGTGTGTTGCAGGTTGAATGAGTGTCTGTGTGTGTGAAAGTGTGTTTAAGTGAAGGTGTGTGACTCTGTTGCCAGAGTCACAGTGAGGGATAGAATAAGGCACATATAGAAGGTACATTTTTAACATACAGCAGGTACGCAAGAAGGATTTGGTGAGTGGTAATCATGTCTACGTGGAAGACAATTGATGAACAGATGAGTAAGATGTTGAGCCATTGCTGCGGACAGGCAGGACCAGAGGGACAACAGAAGGCTGCAGCTAAGATGGAAGCAGCAGTGTGTACAGCAATGACAGAGCAGGGAGTGAAAGGAGATGATAAAAAGCTGATAAAAAAGTGTGATTGCAACAGCGGAGAATAAAGTTAAACTAGAGAGAGAGAGAAAGGAGGAGATTATTAGATTATTAGTGTTAGGGACAGTTGAGTTGAAGGAGGCAGTGCAGGCTGATGAGAGACGTAAGATTCTATATCAGGCATATCTGTGCTGCATAGATGATGATTGTAAGGAGTCTGGTAGTACCACTGACATTAAACAGGAAGTAGAGAGCGAGGGAACTCAGGGGGCGGAGATACTGCCTCCCTATTCACCAGCCTCTGCTGTAGCTTCTGCTTCGCCTCAGACCCCACTTCCTGGGATGTACCCCATCATGACTGTCCCTGATGGGAGGGGGCGAGTAACAGACAGACAGACAGGAGTGAACTCTAGTCAACTTGGTGCCCAGCAGCACTGGTACAGACAGGCAACAGAGGAGGGGCTTCCCCTGTTGCTTCAGCAGGCCCTGAAAAATGACCCTGATTTACCAGGAATTGATTCTATTGCTTGGGAGAGACATGTTGTACACCATATGAATCTACACACTGACAACACTGACAAAGAGACCATGGAGATGAAAAGGCTGCAGACACAATTATTAAAGCTGCAGTTAGCTCAAGCTAGAAAGGAAGCAGCATATCAGAGGAAAATGAAGAAATACACCCCTGCATCACAGAGGGTGGTCCAGCCTCAGCCTGCTCCCCCACCTCAGCCACAGTCCCCAGTTGTGGGAAATCTTGATATGTATTTAACCCCACCTTGGGTCACCCGCCCCCACTATCAAGGTGGGTGGGGTCAATATCATAGAGGAGGTAACTGGAGGGGAAAAGAGGGTGGCCGTAGGGGAGGGGGGCATGGAAAGGGTGGATACAGCGGTTTGAGTGGAGGTGACTGCTTCTATTGTGGAAAACCTGGCCACTGGGAAAGAGACTGTCACTACAAGCAGCCCCGTCAGTGACCACAAGGGGCTCCCTGGTATCCTCCCCAGGGAAATGGCTGTCAAAGATCACACCGGCATCTCACATCGTTTCGTCGGTTGGCTTCTTTTGGGAAACCTTTGCCATTCACAGAACTTGTGAAACTGTGTTAGCAGCACCACAGACATTGTTTCATTCGCTCCAGCTCATCACCAGTGAATTTGATGGGCAGAGACTTGTTGATCAAAACTGGAACCTCCATTATGTGCTCCCCAGATGGATTAATGGTGACTTTTCTTACTGGACAGACTTTTTATGCTTCCAGAGTGTTGGAGTAGCTGGACAGTGGCTGATGAGAACCACTATGATACAGATGTCTTGTGAAGATATCTGCTGGACTCGTTTTTACCTGAGTCTCCTTAAGGGGGCGGTCTCCTCAGTCTATTCCAGCTGTGGAAACCCTGGATAATGTCTTTCTGACTCTATAGGCTGTCCACTGATCCCTGTAGGTTATTCTCTTCTATGACAGGTGTGAGGATCTCTTCTATCAGGAGAGGTTCTACCTCCTAATGAGAGGGACTACATTGGTCCATCACAGCAGATAAATTGTTTGTGACTGAGGAGGGAGTAGCTGCTGACGTATAGTTAACACCAGAACAGTTTTAAATGGCTCAAAATGGCACATAATAGTGTGCCACTTGTTTGCTTAGTAATTGTACCACACATAATATTATAGAATTAAGCTCCATGGTTAAGAAATGTAAAGCTATTTCTAATGAATAGGCACAGAGGATAGGTGTTTAGAATTCTTCATCCTTTAAAGCTTATTAGGTTGCCATTCATACAGTAGAGGCATAATAAGGCTCAGGAGATGTTAGCCACACTACCACATAACATCTGGTCTTCATCATTTACTGATGTAGGTTTTGTGCCTCCTGTACTCTTGTCTCTTTCATTGTCTCAACTTCTATAACGATCTGGTTCTCCTAGATCACTTAGTCCCATTTTATCTTGATGTTTCTGAAACAGGTGGAGCTGTGAATGGTGTTCTGTTTCAGAAAAAAGAGGGTGAGACAGGATTAATGTATTTGAGTTTTAAACCGGACAATAAACTGTTTGATTAACTATTACATTCCACAGCATGGATTCCCAGAATGGATCTCATTTTAAGAGTTTAGACTTGGAAAAGGTGGAGCAGACTTTAGGCCTAAAACAGAGGTATGGTGCAGTATATCAACCACAGTCACAGGGAAAAGTGGAAAGGATGAAACTA
This sequence comes from Parambassis ranga, assembly GCF_900634625.1. NCBI lineage: Eukaryota > Metazoa > Chordata > Actinopteri > Ambassidae > Parambassis > Parambassis ranga. Next base: position 24,183,115 of record NC_041031.1, read on the forward strand.
CAACCTAAAACAAAAATTGGCTAAAATCTGTGCACAGACCAAATTTATATGGGTTCAAGTATTGTCTATTGTATTGATGTTCTGTTAATAACGCCATATAATGTACACCCTATGAGCTTCTTACAGGTCAACAGTTTCCTGGACCAGCTGGCCGGCTGAGACTGAAGAAGTATGCAGTATGGTATTAATATAAACCATAATATAATGAATTTAAAGCTTTGGTGTTAGTATTTGTATTAAAGGAGAAAGGAGAGATGGAGAGTCCAGAAGGAGCCACACACAGCTGAGTGGGTCCTCCTGAAGGTGATAAAGAGAAAGTGGTCGGAGCCACGGTGGACAGGTCCTTACCAGGTGGTGGAGCGCACCTCCCACGCGGTGCGGCTGAAAGGCAAAGGAGACACCTGGTATCACTGGAGCCAGTGCACCCCAGCTACAGAACCAGGGAGAACGCTGAGCGACATTAGAAGGAGCAGGAGGAGGATAAAATAAAAGGGGCAGAATAATCCCCTGAAACCAGGAGTGTGACCAGTAGGTAGTCTACCCTACTTGGTTGAAGAGGATGAGACGGTGAATACACATACATGAGCAATCATCGGGATCAGCGTGGGACTAAGAGTGATAGGCGAAGTTAAGCGCATCACTCCAACTAAGGGTGATAGGCGAAGTTAAGCGCATCACCCCACCAGGAGACGAACCACAGTCATCAGTAAGGTCAGCTGTCGAGAGGAAGGTCTAAAGTTTCAGGAGCAGAGGTTCTAGCTCCTGTGTCAAGAAAACTCCGGCTGACAAGATGGGACTGTGGGGTAACTGGAGGGTGTTGGGAGCTTGTGTTTTCATGTCAGTAGTTATTGTATCTTTGACTTTATTTTTGTGTGAACATAATTATTTTGTCAGTTTTCCAGGATCCAATGGTATATCAAATCCAGGGCCCAGCACACGCAGGGTGAGGAGAGCACCAGGGACAGGAGGAGATGCATGTGTGAGAAACGGGGGAGGTATAGAGTTAGACTACTATAAGGGTTCAGAGTTCTCTTTTATCTTTGATTTGTGCGCAGTAATCAACTGCGGGGGATATAATGTGTCGTGGAGACAGTATGGAGAAGTTTGTGGATTGGGGTGGTAGCACACAAATTGGGCACCTAAAAAAGCTAAAACCACCTCAGGCGGGCGGATCTTGTTCAGTGGGTATTTCCATATACAAAGAGATTGGAGCTGCACGCAGAATCCCATTATGTTATCAATTACTGGCCTGGACCACAACCCTTATGTTAAATCTTCCGGAGTGCCTGGCCAATGTTGGGACTCCTAACCCGACATTGTAGTCCATAAGCTCACCCCGTTCGATGTATTAGCGTTATCTACCGGTTATGAGGATGATAATATTTGGTTCAGATGGATGGTAAAACAGGTGAGGGAGCAAAACATGTCAGGTTGTGTTGCCTGTGCATCAGCGAGGCCCCACCTGTGCACTGAACCTGCCCCATTATATCCAGACGATGCATGGGGATTTGATTTCAGTACAGGACCGGATGTTTTTGGATATGTTATTGGCAGAGAAAGGAGGTGTATGTGCTATGTTTGATGAAATGTGTTGTACGTTCATTCCCAAAAACACTGCTCCCGACGGTAAGGTCACTAAAGCTTTAGAAGGTTTGAGAACTCTTTCCAGTATGTTGCATGAGCACTCAGGGATAGATAACCCCCTGGACGACTGGCTGATTAGGGTGCTGGGACCCTGGAAGGCGGTAGTATGGTATGTCACTAATCACTTCTTTTGCAGCATTTTTGGGTATTTTGACTACATGTGGTTGTTGTTGTTGTTATATTCCCTGTGTGCACTGTTTATGTAACAGGTTAATTGTGTCAGCAATTGAAAAGCACGATTCAGGTTTTCATCCTCCTTCATATCAGATGCCTCTGCTGGCAGCAGAGGTGCCCGTGCCAGGTGACGACGAGGAAGATTTGTTGTGAGCTCTTATAAGAGCTCAAAAGAGGGAATTGTTGGGTGAAAGAATTTATTCTGCATGGTGTTAACATGCAGTGTGTTCAGATATATAAGTATTCATGTTTATATGTGTTTATCGCTTAATAATGTGATTTTCATAAGTGTTTATGTGTTAGGAAATTTTATAGAAAATCAAAGTAATTTGCGGATACTGAATGTATTAATAAGTAATTTCATAGTATGTCATATAACGTTGTTTTCTGCAGTTCAGGCTGTGGCAGATGAGATCAGTTGTTCTTCTGCTCTCTGGAGAGAGCTCCGGTTGGTACGAGATGGTCATAAATTCAGACTAAGGACAGCAGCACCTTTGACCTGATAAAAGCCAGATTCTAAAGGAATGTGTTTTTCTCCTGAGTACCCAGTTTTATGGTCACCCCCAGATTGGACTCACAACCTATGAGATTTAAGGAATTGGAGTTTTACCTTATTTGGCAGTAAACACTAATGGTCTAGTTGCTGTATGAACCAGGGTCTGCAGGGGGGCGGTAGATGCCCCTGTGGGCCGGCAGGCAGGAACGCCCATGGGGTATATCAATGTGTGAATTCCATGTCCAGTTGTTGTTGCATTGTTCGTTGTTGCTGTGTGGTTGTTTGTTCTTGTTGGTTGTCCTGTTCTTGTGTTGTTCTTGTTTGGTTCTGTGTGTGCAACAACCCAGAGCTCTGCGACTCAGAATTTGCCTCATTGTTTAATAAATTATAATTTTGAGACCAGAATTTATCCGCTCCTTCCTTACAAACTAATTCAGGGGGTGATCAGAAGGAAACAAGGGGATTTTCACCCCGACACTCAGCGTGATGAAGACTTTGCTGTGATTAGTGATGAAGATCAGACGACAATAATCAGGCTGTTCGACACCAATCCTTCAAGAAGCGTGAAGGCCGTGACCTTTGACCTCCACATGACCCCTCAGAGCTGCCGCTCAGAGTTCAGTTAAAGATCAGGGATCCGGATCAGAGGAGGCCTGAGGCTCGGCCAGCCGTGCTGAGCAGCAGCTTCCGCCCGACGACAGGCGAGTCATCAGCGGCAGATTTACTGACCCCGAAGTTTTTACACTGCAACATAAAAACAGGCTACGGCCGTGTTTTATTTATCTGTTCCATCATAATTAACTGTTTAAATGACTGGAGAACGACTGGGTTAAATCCTCCCACAGGGAGCCATCATGGCTGCACACACACCGGGACCCAACCCGCGGCCTGCGGCCCCACAGGAGGTCACAGCTGACTGACACCACAGGCAGTAAGTGGAGGTCCTGACAGCTGACTGTGGACTGGACCCACTGCTCCAGTGAGCAGCAGGAAGCAGCCGCTGACCAGACTACACCGACTCGCCCCCGAGTGGTTCACAGTGGTATTACATGGCTAACAGCTTAGCATGTTAACCTGATGTCCGTGTTTTGAATGTTTAGAGCAACACCTTCCTGTGGTGACCCTCAGACTCTGAGCTCTGCACACGTCACTTCTCCGGACGTGTCTTTGCTGCCTGCTTGTTTTTATTTCAAGAAATAAACCAATTTGAATCCGTCGAAGTTCAACGCGTCCTGACAGAATCCAGGACTAGCAGCTCAAAGAGTCTTGAAGCCTGCTGGGCAGTGTGCGACGCTGTTGTCTTCCTCAGCAGATGTGTGTGGACTCTGCTGTTGTTGTGTTCTGTAACTTTTCCCATAAATGTTTTACTGTCATTTCTCTTAGCAGGTTTGTGTTGGAGCGTCGCTGCTCTTCCATTTTAATGACAAACAAACTGCAGCTCCGACTAAACACTGGATTTAAACATTCATGCAGATGTAGATCCAGAGGAGGGAAGTGGGGCAGAAAGCTGCAGTAAGTGCTCTGATGAACAAAACACACATGCATAATGCAGCAGCATCATTCATCTTCTGTGACGGACCACTTCATTAGTATTGTTATTAAAGGCAGGCCGCTCCGACTCAAACACTGTCCCTTTAAGAGCAGCTCAGAGCCCGGGCGGCTGCAGAACCCCAGGTTCTGCTCTCAGATGTGAGGCCCACTCGCTCAGCAGCAGCATCTTAATTATCCCCACAGGACACTCGCCTCCCATCAAAGACACTTTAATCAGTCGATGCGTCCGTCACACACTCAACTTATAACAACTTTCACTGCATCACAACAACAACACAAACAGGAGGATCACTGACGGCCGGTCCGGCAGAGCAGCTGTCGTGTTATCAATACACAGGTTTCACTGATCACACCACTAACGTCCCGGCAGCAGGGTGGAGTTCAACATGTGGTCTGTGGCGCCACCTGCTGTACAGATTCACCTTCAGCCCGAGTTCAGACAGAAAATAAGGTCATTGACATATTTACATAAAAACGTGACATTCATTTCTCCTGTTTTTTATTTATCTTCTGTTATTATGTTGTATTAGTTTAATTAATGTGTTTATTTATTTATTAGTTTATTTAATGTGTTTATTTATTTATTAGTTTATTTAATGTGTGCTGGTTTCATATAAATGGATTATTTTCCAGCCGCCTCGATTTAAACTCTTGGAAATGTTTTTGCATCGTTGATATTTTTGTGTCATATTTCATTGTACTGTAATTTATTTTATTTTGTCGTGTTTCGCTGTCTTTAGTGTCAGGAAAACGAATGCTGTAATATTATAACTTAAAGGTTCGTTGTCAGAGCTTTATGAGTCAGAGCCGCTGCTGGGGTTTGAAAAATAGTTGTGGCGCCATCTTCTGCTGAGAATGGCTGTATGAATATGACAGAATAAAAACAGCCTGAATAGAAGCTGAATGGCTGGATACAGCAGGCAGAAACTCTGAGAGGAGGCTGGAACGAACATGACACCCTGAGACATGCAGAGCAGAGAAGACGAGTCAATGTTTGAGTTCATAGTTTGAAGGATTAAATATCCACCTGTCCATCTTCTGAACTCTGAAGCACAGGGTCACAGGCTGGATGGATACAAACCAGTGAAATCATCTGCATCCTTATTTTTTACATTTATTTATTTTGAACATTTGTTTATTTTTATTATTTTAACATGTATTTATTTTTATTATTTTATTATTTTAACATATATTTAGTAGTATTAATTATATTATTTTCACATGTATTTATTTTTATTATTTTAACATGTATTTCTTATTATTTTTAAAATTAATGTTCTTTGGTTTAGTTGTGTTTAGGTGTAGTGAACCCTCCACGCCGGCAGTGGGAGCCCCTGTTTTGTTTGGAAACGTAGAAGAAGAACCCGGAAGGCGTCGGCCTCCGTTTGTTTGGGGGTTTCAGCTCGTCTGTCTGTTTCGGGGGCCGTTTTAAACATTTTCACTTTCAGCTCTCAGGAAACTCTCCGCTGCTCTGGAATCCTGAGCAGTTTTCTGAGGTAAGTTTGCTGCTCACTTTATCTTCACTGAGCTACATTTACCGCAGAAGTTTCTCTGCAGCTGCTAGCACAGAAAGCTAATGCTGTTAGCCTCATCGAACCGGTTTAACTGCGTGCTGTTAAAGAATAAACTTCACACTGAGGACTCGGACACAGACAGCCTGTCTGAGTCCGAGTCCTCAGGCTCACTGTGGGTTCCATTCAATAATCTGCAGCTTCGCAGGGATTTCTGTCCCTGGAAGCATGAACAACAATAAATAAGATGGCAAATAAACATGTAAATATATTAGGAGTCATTGTGTTATTAAGACATAAAGGACAC
>NC_041031.1:24193797-24261297 GCF_900634625.1 Parambassis ranga
AGAGAAGAAGATAAATTAACACAAACATCCCACAAAGAAACCAGATCCAGGTCTAATTCCAGGTCCAGAGAAAAGGTGGAACCAGAGAAACCCGGTAAGAAAACGGACAGCTGCTTTGATTATTGATCATTTAAAACATAAACAATCTAACGGGCCTCCTCAGGTCAGGTCAAAGGTCGCCATGATGCCGCCACAAATGTTATGTGACAAAGGTTTTCTTGGGTTTGATTTTCAGAGGATGACTCCAAACCTGAGGAAGAGGAGCGGCAGGAGGAAGCAGAGTGAGTCCTGTTCGTAAAGATCATGTGTGACTCGGGTCAGTTTGATGATGTCACTGCGCTCCCTGTAGCTCGCCCTCCGAGGACAGCGACATCGAGGGGATGGAGGTGATCGCAGAGGATGGACAGCAGCTGGAGGATGATGAGGAAGACGAAGAAACCAAAGAGCAGGACAAATCGGAGGAGGAGACAGAAAATCAGGAGGAAGAGGAGGAGGAGGAAGAGGAGGAGGTAAAGACCCACTGCAGATGAATGACATGTACAGATACCTTCACAGGTTTTACTACAGGTGTGTGTCTGTCTGTGTGTCTCTGTGTGTGTGTGTGTGTGTCTGTCTGTGTCTCTTTGTGTGTGTCTCTGTGTGTGTGTCTGCCTGTCTGTCTGTGTCTCTGTCTCTGTGTGTGTCTGTGTCTCTTTGTGTGTGTGTGTGTGTCTGTCTGTGTGTGTGTGTGTGTGTGTGTGTGTGTCTGTGTCTCTGTGTGTGTGTGTCTGCCTGTCTGTCTGTGTCTCTGTCTCTGTGTGTGTCTGTGTCTCTTTGTGTGTGTGTGTGTGTCTGTCTGTGTGTGTGTGTGTGTCTGTCTCTGTGTCTGTCTGTCTGTGTCTCTGTGTGTGCAGGGAGCAGCGTCCCCCCTTGACCTGGAGAACTGCATCACTCTGGATGAGCTGGATGAGGACAAGTCTTCTGAGCGAGGTAAACAGGAAGTCACAGCGGCTGAACAACCGATGTTTGCTGCAGAGAGTAATTCAGATTCCAGGGAGGGACGAGGCCGGGCCGGGGGGACGTCCTCAAAGGAGACAGCAGAGACGGTCGGATCAAGTCCAGAGAGAGAGACATTAAAGAGAAAAGACTGTGGTCCTCAGAAGACCCAATCAGAACCAGAACCAGCTGATCTGTTGGAATCCTCAGAGACAGACCAGCAGAGAGAGGAAGAAGAGAAGACTAGCGAGGCAGAGCTGAAGGATTCACAGAGTCCAGATCCGAGCAGAGATCCACCAGAACAGGTACCACTGACTCTTTAATGGACGGCAGCATGTATGAAACTTACACTGAAGAGCTGTGATCTGTTTCCAGGGCTGTGAGCCTGCAGGGGGCGCCACAGCAGAGGAACAGTGTGAGCCTGCAGGGGGCGCCACAGCAGAGGAACAGTGTGAGCCTGCAGGGGGCGCCACAGCAGAGGAACAGTGTGAGCCTGCAGGGGGCGCCACAGCAGCTCCCAGACCCACCGAACCTGTGGGTGAGGAGTTCACACACTGATGCTACATTTAAGATGGGACATGGAACCGCTTCCTGTGGGTGGTCAGAGAGTCTGAGGTTACCTGGTATCATTAATATCAGACGTTAGCTCGGCGTTCAGATATGCAGAGCTCCCCGTCCTGAGGAGCTCCTCATTTTTAAAGGATGACTTTAGGAGGAGGCGTCTCTATTATTTTGTCCTGTTTCTGACTGTGGCGGTGGTGCGTTCAATGTCCCGTTTTTGTCACAGGCACAGAGTTTGTTCAGCCAGTCGTCGGTTATTTCTGTCATCTGTGTCGGCTGATCTTCACCGACGAGGACGAAGCCAAACGGCGGCACTGCAGCAGCCCCGCCCACATCAGCAGATACCAGGTATCCATGGAAACCACCAGCCTCTCATGGCACGCGGTGAATTTCACCCCGCATTCAGAGATCCAAACACATGTTGTGCTGTTTTTCAGGAGGAGGTGGGAGAAGATCCGTGGACCAGCTGAACTGATCAGTGTTAGTGATCTGCAGAATCATTCACTCAGACTGCAAACACAATTCAATGTAAGTTTTTACAGCTGACTTTATTTATGCTGCAGTTTGAGACAAATAAATGTTCTAGAGAGGATGGAGAGTAAGTGGTTTATTTTCTAAAACAAAGATTCAACAGGTTCTTGACTGAAATGTGACCTACAGCTCAGCCTGCACTCGAACGCCTCGCCCCCCTCAAACCTTCAGCGCTTCCAACTCTGTTCACATTAAATAACACTGAGAACCATGCTAAGCTAACCGAAGTGCTCCTTTAGAGCTGAGGGCAGCTCTGAGCACACGAAGCACGTACACACAAATAATCAATGATCCGAGTCACTGATCAGGAAACTTTCTGTCGGGGACAGATTATCCATCTGTTGTCACTTCAAGTCTTTGCATCTCAGGGCTGTTGTCAGAAAGCCGTTCGTTGGTGCATGCTGATGTCACCATGGCAACAGTCACTTATTAAAGTAAAAAAAGAAAAATCCTCCTCCTCCTCCTCAGGCCGTGGTCTTCTTCACCTTCTTCTTCTCTGCTTTGCTCTGTTCCTTCTCCAGATATTTCTGAAACACAGAAGCAGCCGTTAGCTTCCATGTTGTCTGAGGCCGCCGCCCTGTGTGTGTGTGTAGCTCGGCCTCACCTGCAGCTTGTCGTAGTGTGTCTGGCTGCTGCAGTGTGTTTTCTTTGCTGTGTCTTCGTTGGAGTAAAACAGGAAACAGACGCGACAGTAGTATCCCATTTTGACATGTTCCACACCTGCACAGGTAATCAGTGGGTTAATAATCAATCAATCTACGATCGTATTTATTCCGTTCATGTCACCCTGCTCTCACCGATGGGGGTCTCCGGGTTGAACGGCGGCAGCGGCAGAGACGCAGTGCTGAGCTTGTTCTCAGCAGGAGGCGTGGCTGCAGCCTCTCCATTCTGATTGGAGGATGTTTCCATCTCCCCCACTGGCTCCTCCTGTAGCTTGTCCTCCTGCAGATCGCTCTGCGGCACATCACCGATCAGCCGACTCGTGTCTTCGTCGCTGTTCTGCTCAGAAACTTCTGGAACCTCCTCTGCTGCTGTTTCTTTGGTCTCGTCTTTCCCGCCTGTCTGCACATCTTCCTCCCTCTCCTGTTTGTCCTCCTCCTTCTCCTCCCCCTCGGCTGTCTCCAGCAGGGGCTCCTCCCTGGGTTTCTTGGCGGGAGGTTCGTGTGCAGGCTGGGAGGGTTTTGGTGGCGGGCTGCTGCTCGCTCTCTTTGACGTGCTCACGCAGAGATGGCTGAGCAAACAGATGGTCGTTTATTCCACGTGATGCTGGCTAATGTTTGATAGCTAGCAGCGACATTTAGCATCACAGACATGTGGCGGCAGGTGATCGAAGGAAACTCACCCGTGTTTGAGCTGCTTATACTTCCTGCTGACGTAGACGGTCAGGCGTTTGCCGTTGAAGCGTGGCAACTTAGCCTTGTATTCTTCAGCCATCTTCTCCGCCTCCTCCGCTCGGTCCATCTCCAGGAAACACTGCACACAAACAGACGGGTCAGAAAAGTGTCAAACAGGAAGTGACATGCGACTTGCTCTAGGTTCTTCACCTCTCTTTTGATCCTGTTCAGGAAATACTTGCGGACTTTCCCGTATGGCTCGGCGAGCTTCAAGATGTCCTTGTCAGAGTACTTGGTGTTTGGAATCTGACCGATGTACACCACGCGACTGGAGCCACACTGAGACACAAACAGTGGCACTGTGAACTGTTCAAGTATACATTTGCCCCTAAAGACAGCAGAACAACTCTTGATGGACTCTGAATGCATCATGTAACGATGCAGTCAGCCTGAGAGCTGAGCTCAGGTGTTTCATGAACGTCTCGGAGCCACTCTGCTCCGGAGGCCGGGCTCCCCGCCGCTCACCTGGATGGTGGGGTAGCTCATGGAGTGGCTGACCCTGACCGGCCGCCCACACACAGACGCCGTCACGTTACTGTTGTAGAACTTGGCCATGGCCCGCGCTTCCTCTTCTGTTTCAAACTGAAGGAATGCCTGCAGAGACAGAGACAGTTTTACTGCTGTCCTTTGCCCGGCCCTACAAACAGGACAGAGGACGCTGCCGTACCTCCGGTCTCAAGTCCAGCACCAGGTGTTTGACCACCTTCCCGAAGGGTTTGGCAAGTCCCAGCAGCTCGCTAAGGAAGTTGTGACCGCGCCTGAAGCCAACGATGTTGATCACCCTCATACCCTGAAAACAGAGTGTTCCTGTGAGACTCAGCAGGACTCTGAGACATCAGAGACATCAGAGACGGAGACGTACCCCTCGCCTGGTGTTGTCTGCAGAGAACAGAGGTAGAGTTTCAGTAAAGAGTCACACACACTGTGTAATGAGTCATCCGTGTCACATACCGATGGCGTCCTCCTCTCCACGTGCTTCGTCCTCGTCTTCCTCGAGCTCGTCCAGCGTCACAAAGTCCTCCATGTTCTCCAGGAAGTCCTGATCAAACACTTGTTCGGGCAGCTCTCCCTCCGCCGCCTCGGTGCTCTCCGCTGTGATTGATTCTTCTTTGTTCTCGGGTTCGTCAGTGGAGGCTTCGGCCTCCGTCTCCCCCTGTTCTTCTGACTTCGCCCCCTGCGGGGCCTCCGTCCTGCCTCCGTCTCCAGTTGCATCAACAGTGACAGGAAGCTGTGTGAACATCTCAGGTTAATGTTCAGAAAAACATTTCCGTCCTCTGGATCTTAGAAATGTGCCCGCTCACCTCCTCCTCCGGTTTCAACTCCTCCCACACAGGCTCTGCCGTCTCTGGCTCCTCCCCCTCTCCATCTGCTGCCTCCTCCCCCACGTCTTCTCCTTCCTGCGTCACTCCTGACACCTCCTCCTCTGCAGCTGGGGACTCAGCCTGCACTTTCTCCTCCATCTCCTCCTCCTCTCTGGTCCTGGAGCTGGTTGAGGATTTGGATGAGGAGATTTTGGAGGTGGAGGTGGTGGTCCTGGTTCCAGAGCCAGAGGAGGTGCTGTTTGCTCGGCCTCCTCTCCGGCTGTCTCCATCTCCTCCTGAGCCTCCCTGTCTGCGGTTCACACTGAGAAGAGCAGGAACGATCTTTAACCTGAATCGGACCTTCAGTGTTTTCGGAGCTCGCCAACATCCTGCTTCTCATGTTGTCATGGTAACCAGGTGAGTATACTCACTTGAGCGTTTTATACTTGGCACAGATGTTGAGGCGGATCTGTCTCCCTTTGATGATGAGTGGGTTCATGCTGTAATACTTCACCAGCATCTCTGCATCCTCCACAGTGCCCAGCTGGACAAATGCCTGGCGCACACAGACACACACACAGACACACACACGGACATGAGTGTCAGGAGTGATGATGAGGCGGCAGTCTGTCTGGACTGGGTTTACCTGGTCGGTTAAGAACAGGTGTTTCTCCACGATGCCAAAGCGTCCTGCAATGGTCAGCAGCTCCCTCTTCTTCTCGTCCTCTCTGGGCAGGTTGGAGAAAAACACCACCTTGCTACCGTGACCTTTGACCTCCCTGGTGGGTCTGTCCATTCGATCTGACGGCCGCGCATCTTTCTGAGGGTCAAGCAGAGAAACACGCTTAGGGAGTTCTACTTTGCTGCTGTTGGGGCCGGCTGCAGGAGGACGGCGGTACCTCAATAATCATCAGCCTCTTGGACAGGTAGAAGGTGATGGGCTTCCCATACAGGGAGGCCGGGTGGTGCTCGTAGTAGTTGACCACGTCCAGAGCTTCTTCATGGCTGCTCATCTCAAGGAAGGCCTGATGACACACAGAGACTTCAGAGTCTGCAGCACAGCAGACACACACTGAGGAGGAGCAGCACATACCTTCTGTTTGAGGACCAGGTGCTCCCTCAGGCGGCCGAAGGGTTCAGTGAAGGCGAACAGAGTTTTGTTGCTGAGAGGCTTCCTGTCGTATTTCACCACCACCACTCTGCTCCTCGACTGGAGACACAGTCAACATCAGGGTAAAAGAGCAGCTCCACTCTACTGCACGTCAGCATCCTTCCATGTTCAACATGAGGCGTTAAAGGACCGTGAGGAATGGCGAATTTGCCCACCTCAGATATGCATGCCTTTAACAAACTAACTGAACCTTACAGGAGTCCTCTGAGAAGGGACTGACCTTATTCTGTCCTGCCTGGTTTCCTGACAGCCGACCAGGACCTCCAGCTCCTGCACACACAACATGAGAAACAGGTCATACAACATGGTGTCTCCATCAAAAGAAGCAGCCTCCACTGTTACTGCCTGAGTTTATCAGAGCTTCCACTGACTACAGGCAGACACAGTGAGCACGCTTAAAGGCTGCCTCCATCTTCTGGGACAGACTCACGTGACCGTGTAGAAATGTACAGGAAGATGTAAGCGTGCTGCCTTGATCACCGATTTCATCAAAGGCTCATTCTGACAAGAGGAAAACAGAACCTGCTGTGTGTTTCTTACCCCAGCTGGAGGACAGACCTCCTGTCTGTCCTGAAGACATGGGGGACGGTCCCAGGAGTCCAGCAGACAGGTTGGGGGTCTCCATGAGCCCCCCACTGGAACCAAACACAGGTCATGTAAGAATCTGTGAACTGTGTTTTTGGATTTATTGGTCATCTGCTGATTCATTTGACAGCAGAGGTGTGTGAGCATGTCTTACCCTCTGCCCGACACCATCCCAGGGTCCCACTCCGGGTACCTAAAAACACACGGCAGGCAGTCAGTGTTACACATCTGTCACAAGCACCGAGTGCTGAGGTGAACTCACAGTGACTCACATGTTGAGGAGCAGCCGTCTGTTTTCAGCATGTCGAAGGCCACTGATGTGCTGGTTCCACTCCTACCGAAGCAGACAGACCGTTATTGACACCAGGCTCTGGTGGTTGAGACGGTTCACCGTGAACCTTCTTATCTGACGCAGCCCGCTGCAGTGGCTGAAGTCTGTGTTTTACCTGCCTGTTTGCACCAGCAGTACATAACACTGTGTCCCTGTGGGTGACAGCCTGTCTCTCCTTTAGTCTCTCCTAACACTTCACAGAAACAGCAGCTGAACATGGCTGCCTGCCCTCAACCTGTGAGGTGTTACACCTGTGGTCAGTCTGTGTGAAGCTGGATCCATACTCCGCGAGACAAAGAACTTTTTCCCCCGTGCAGACGTTACGCCCACAAAATGACGTCATTTTTTGTCTCTGACCGCCCGCTGTTCCGCACTCCTGTGCACAGGGTCCGGGCCGAACTTTGTCTTTCAAGGCTGTGCGGCAACCATGCTGTGATTGGTCGGAATTTATTGTGGGCGTGATGAATGCGGAGAAGCGCAAGAGCCTCTCCAGGTATATAGGTAGGTGTATAAACAGCACTGATTCAACAGATTTAATTAATTCAACAATGGATGTTTTTGAGGAGCAGCTTGCTGAGGCAACAACTCCTGGAAGCAGATAGCAACGATACTCTGCACAGAAGAGAGTGTGTGTCGCAAAAAGTGGCGCTACCTGCGCGACAGATTTGCAAAGGCAAAACGCCGTGTGCATGTTCGTCTGCTCGTCCATCTCCTTTAACAAAGCTGCAAAACCCATCATGTCAGCTGCTGTACCTTCCTCTGTTCAAACACTGGGTGTTGTTCCTGTTTGGTGTCTGACGTGCGCTGCAGTGGGCGCACACACACGTCTCGCGGAGTATGGTACCTCCGTGCGGAAAAGACCTTTTTTTTATCTCTTACCACCCGTGGAGCGCGTTCTTTGTCTCGCGGAGTATGGATCCAGCTTGAGTCTTGTGTCGCTCTCAGTCTGTGAATGTGTGATGAGCTTTAAATGGAGGAGGCCGAGTAGAAGCTGCTATTTCTAACATGAACTGCTCGTTACAACAAGGGGGGAATTCTCTGGTCTGTCTGCATGATAAGTGTGTATACAAACAAGAACATTGGGTGAAGTGACCTCGTCGGTGGAAAGGTGACGATGGTGACCACCTGACAGGACGGAAACATTTACAGTTAGTCCCAGTGGAAGAGAGGAAGCAGGGTAGACGTACTCACCATGATGGAATGAACGTCAAAGTCACAAAGAGAGCACACATGGGGGAACATGGGGGGGGGCGACTCCCAAGAAGTCTTGAACTTTTCCATTTGACGGGGAGCCAATCCTCCTCTGCAGAAAGACGGAGTCAGACGACGGTGGTCCCATGCCAAGCCCGCCGTAGGAGTCTTGCTGGGAAAGCTCAGAATACGGCCTCTCTCTGCTCCTGCCCCCACTGCTGCTGTACTTTAAGCTGTAATCACGGCCGGGGGAGACGTCCTGCAGGGAGCTGAACCCAAAGTCTGCAGAGGTGTGAGCCCGGGCTGAAACCGGACCCAGAGAAGGACTGCCCATCCTGCCCATAGGACCCTCTTCCCAGCTATCCCTTCCTCCTCGGTACACAGCATCAGAGGACATGGAGGACGGCGCGCGCCGCTCTCCTGCATCTCCCTTGCGGTTTTTGAGCTGCATGAGGATATGAGGCAGCGTCTCCACACTGATGTCCTCCTCGGGGATTTCAGCCAGAGCGTCCAGGTCGGAGGGCGAAAGTCCCAAACTGGCGAACAGTTTCATGGTGCTCCCAAGATTGTTGCCACTACTGTGCCGACTCATCTGGGTGCTGCCGCCCTGGCCCTCTATGCCTCCACCCCCTATCCGCCGGCTGGAATGCTGCTCATTCATGTTGAAGTTTAAAGTCTCTGTGGCGGCCAAGAGCCCCCGACCCACCGCAAAGTGTTTCTGCCCGCCGTCAGACTGCGAGTTCGACATAACGAGCTGCTCTGTGTCTTCGGTGTGTCCCACTGCTGACGAGTCAAGATAAAGATTGAAACACACAGAGTTCAGGATCAGGGGAAGTTAGTGTCAGTTCAAGTGTGGTGCAAAGAGTGAGGGTGGTCAAAGTGAAGGGACCTTCTCCTGCTGAAACACAAGGAGGCAGAGAACATCTTCAAACAATGGCTCCCCTAAGAACACAGGCCTGTGGAGGGCCTCGCACCGAAGACCCTGACTGATCACTACCAGCCAGTGGAGCAGACGTGAGCTGTGACTACAGGAGGGGAACACAAGAAGCCATTACAGACAGCAAAGAGTCAGAGATCACCTCAGACAAGTGGGAGAAACATGTACACAGCCTGAGGGAGGATCCTCACTGAGCCCACGATGAGACGTGATTAAAAGCAGGCTACACGCGGTCTGACTGGGACGGGGATTGTCCACTTACAACGAAGGAGGAAAGCTGCGCCTCAGAATGACACCACGGCGGCACCGGAACCAGCGTGAACCCGGCTACAGTTACACACGTCCGACACGGGGCCGTTGGAAGCAGCTGGGCTAGCAACTAAGCTAAGCTAACGGCGCTAAGTCGTTCAAATTAGAATGAAGTCGAAATCATGTACCTCTAGAAAGCAGCACCGGTGTGTATTGTAACTAAGTATTATTACACGGTAATAGAAGCCTTTACAACTTAGAACCACAGACAACGTGTGGCCCTGCGTGTGCAGCTAACTTTAGCATGCAGCGAAGGCTAATGGTAATCTGGCTAAAGCGGTGTATGACTGCGCTATAAACTTCAGAGTGTTAAGCCAAGCCGAACAAGTGGTTCACTAACACTGTGTGTACCTGTGTGTGTGTTACCGGGGACTGAAGTCTTACCGTGCCTTCAAACGGGTCTGTGGAGCCGCTGATCTACAACAGACGCCACCAGCGCACAGGCCGTGAACACGGAGCTATCGCGATATGTTGTGTTCTCCTGTAAATCTTGCTGTCCGGAGGCTGTTTGGTGTTTTCAGTGAAGATGTCACTAACACACACACACACAGCGTGGACGTAGCACTACAAACACACACACAGCGTGGACGTAGCACTACAAACACACACACAGCGTGGACGTAGCACTACAAACACACACACAGCGTGGACGTAGCACTACAAACACACACACAGCGTGGACGTAGCACTACAAACACACACAGATCTGCGGCCGCTTCAGAGCAGGACGTTCCTGTGACTACAGTGATGCCTTCACGGCTCCTCCGGAAATCCCCTCATCGCAGCAGGTCCTGTACAAGGTCAGCCTAACCCGGGCGAGAGGAAAACTAAGCGGCAACGTGAGTTCGTTTTACCCTCTACTGCGTTAATACATGGAAAGACACGTGTTCGATGTTGGAGTTTAACGTTTAATTACCTAAAAATCAATGACAAACATACAAACAACAAAGAATGCCAAGCACCGTTTACACCCAGTCCACAGGCCTTCATCATCACAGAGGGCGAGTGTTCGAGATAAAAGATTGAATGTAAAAACAATTCAATCAATGGTTAACACGACTTAATTAGTCTTTTTAAAACAATAACTATACTGTGTGCTTTTCACATCAAACCGGAGAACATGTGTAACAACTGGAACCATGTGTCCCAGAAGAACTGCAGACGTTTGAAACGTTTTCCATCATTTGTGGCGAGAAAAACAAACAAAAGGTCGAATTCCAGGTAACAAAAGCCTTTTTTTCCGACGGTCCGCTTCTGTTGGTTCAACGTGCGTCCTGTGGTCCTGAAAGCAGCAGAGCGTCCGTCCAATCAGACGCAGGCGCAAGGTGACGTCAGAGATGTAAACAAACAGAGGCAGCCATTACAGCTCCAGCAGAGTTCCAGAGTTGACCGCTGGCTCCTTTGCCGTCGAATAAATCAGGTATCCCGGTGTCTTCAGGCCCGTAAACGCGGCAGCGTGTTCGTTGTGTTGTTGTTGTTACGTGGCTGAGTGTGTGCGGCGGGGTGTGTGTCGTTGGTTCCTGTTGTGTTGGGTGTGTTGACTGTAAAAATGTCGTTAGCCGCCTGCCATTGTTGTCTGCCAGACAGCGGCCATCACCGCTAGCCCCGGCCGGGCCGCGGACACCCCGGGGCGGAGCCGTCCGTGTCTAACGGTCCCCTTTCTCCTGCAGAGCCGGACTGACCGAGGCGGGCCGTGGACATGAAGGACCCGAGCATCAGCAGCAGCAACATGGCGGTCAGCACCGAGGTGATCCTAAACAACCAGTTTAACTCCGAGGAGAACCCGTTCGCTGAGTACATGTGGATGGAGAACGAGGAGGAGTTCAACAGGCAGGTGAGGAGGCGCACCTGGCGGCCGGAAGTGAGGCTTCACACAAAGCCATGGAAACAGGATAATCACACAAAACATGTGACATATGGCAGAAGAGAAATAGAAAAGTAAAACGAAGCCAACAGCACGGCTGATGCCCAGATGTCCCAGCTTCTTATGGGCACCTGGATGCATTAGTCTGATCCATGGACACAATAAAAACATGTCACATAAAAACCCCAGAAATGTTTGTGAGCCTGAAATAACATACATTAAAAAGAATTGTAGCGTCCAGACGGGACAAAGGGAGAGGAGGTCGTTTCTCCTGATGACTTGAAGAGCACATGTGTGCAGATGTTCTCGTCCTTCATTCTAACCCACAGGTGTAGAGATGGAGCGCTCCTCTCTCTGCAGTGTCTGCAGCCGGCCTGGTGTGATCACAAACCTCTGGCACAGGAACGTCCTCGTCATGTGACCCTTAAGTTTCAGCAGCATGGTCACCTTCACAACAGCTGTGTAACCCGCTCTGTGTGTGTCTGTGTGTGCAGGTGGAGGAGGAGCTGTGGGAGGAGGAGTTCATTGAGCACTGCTTTCAGGAGATGCTGGAGGAGGAGGAGCAGCGGGAGTGGTTCATCCCGTCCAGAGACCTCCCCTCTCAGACCGTCAGCCAGCTGCAGGAGCAGATCAGCCTGCTGGTGCTCGACGGAGATCTCCACGCCGATGCCGACTTCGACGTTGTGGTGAGTCCAGTCAGGAGCTGGAGGAGCTGCAGCAGCGCCGGGCTCACTGAATGACCGTGCTCTATCCAGCAGGGGGCGCTCTTTCCTCACTCTCCTCTTCTCTCCACCAGGTAAACAGCAGTCTCAACCCCAATGCCAAGGAGTTCACCCCGGGAATCCAGAAACATGTCATGTGACCCCTCCAGGGTCCCCGCCTGTCCCAGCCCGCACTGTGACATCACTCACAAGATGTCTGCCGTATTTTCCAGCCGTCACTCGACCTTCAGCCTGATGTGTTGCCAAAGTTCTGCACTCGCATGTGTTCAAAGTTACTGCACCCTGTGTGTGTGTGTGTGTGTGTGTGTGTGTGTGTGTGTGTGTGTGTGTGTGTGTGTGTGTGTGTGTGTGTGTGGACTCTCTGAATGTAAAATCAGCTGAGAGGTGTGTGTGTGTGTTTCAGAACAAACTGCTTCCTGTTCCACCATAGGCTTTTATTTGCACTTTTAGAAACCCGACCTGGTAGAAGCTGTCGCCTTCAGGGTCTCCTCGTGTTTCTCGGCACTTTCCGTTCTCTTCTGTTCAGGTCTCCCAGGGTGACCCAGCTGTGTTGTGTTTGGTTGTGTTCTCACGGCCTTTTCCCAGCGTCCTTTGCGTTGGTCATCCTCGCTCTGTTGCCTCGTTAACTGATGTGGTGTTTTTCTAACTGCACATAAAGTACTGTATAAAAACATATAAAAAAAGATGTTAAAAATCTATTTTTTCTTAAACTACTAGAATAAATGTTTATGGAGAAAACGTGTGAGCTTGTTGTTGACCCTCATTCCTGATGATGGGAACATTGTGTCATCAGAACCTTTCTGTCCCTGCTCAGCTCCTGTAGCCGCGGCCTCCTCTCGCTGTGTGCTGGTGAGTCTGTTGTGGACTTCATTGTGTGTGTTGGAACCCGTACTTGCTGTGTGGTACTCTGTGGTTCTAACTAGCTAGCTAGCGCTCTGACGTGCTAACAGATAGTTTACCCTCAAGTAGCCTTTAGCATCCCAGCCGGAAAGAACTGTAGTTATGCTAAAGCTAATATATGATGAACTTTATTGAAAAGATGGCGGAGGGTGAGGGGGAGGAGCCACACGGAGCGCGGTGCAGGGTTCTTCATGTTTAATGAAGGCTGACATGTTATCAACGTTAGAATAAACAGAACACACGGAGCCCGGCTGCTGCCCACAGCTTCAGTCATGGCTGCAGAGTTTAGGTGTAAATATGTTTTAAATGAGCCCACTCTTGATGTTTGTGTCTGTCTGCTGGAGCCTCCCTGGATCGCCGCTGTTCCAGCAGCAGGGGGCAGCAGAGGACTTCACGGCGTGGTCTCTTCTTCCATACATCAGCTGCAGCTCCGTATCCCACAGGTTAGACACACACACACACACACACACACACACACACACACACACACACACGGCTGTGTGCAGGGGGCGTGGCCTCAGGGCAGCAGGTCATCGCTCTGGTTGGGCAGAGGAAGCTGTCAGGGAATGTGTGTGCAGCAGCCACAGATGTCTGCAAAGAGCCTGCAGGTCATGACCTCCATGTTGGTGTCAGGGACCCCCCCATCATCATCATCACCTTCACCATACTCTTCGTCAGTGAGTGTGCTGCACACACTGGCTCTTTGTTCACACACAGTCCACAAGAGGCTCTGACAGGTTTCCAGCTCGAAGGATGGAACATGTTGGCCGCATGCCGCATCCTTACTATGTGATGCAATGCATTCTGGGAGCATCAGGTTGAAGCTTCATGACTATGACAGCTTGCTGTCTCTGAACCAGACAGGAAGTGCTGGCATGTGTGACATCACACAGATGTGTGTGTGAAGGTGTGTTCAGGTGATGATGCTTCCTCTGAGTTTCAGTCTGTCAGCTGACTGGCAGCCGTCCTGCAGGCGCTGCAGCAGATGGAGGATGTGTTTTCAGTGTGAGGAGGAAGTGCTTCAAACACTCGCCTCATGGCGGTGGGTCAGTGCAGAGTCAGGTGTATAAAACCATTTGTGAGTTTCTTCCTCAACTGTTTTCTTTATTTGTTTGTTCTGATCCTTCATAACTTCACTCTGAGGTTGTTGCTCCTGATATTTCTTATCCTCTACACTGCTGCGTGTCCGTCAGCTCGGCTTGTGAAGTGGGGGTGCAGTTTGTTGTTGTGGGCCTGTGATTGGTCGCCGCTGCGCTCCTCTCTGATGCAGATTTCTTTGTGAACTGTGGCAGTTTATTTTCTCTGCAGAGAAACCTGACGGTGCAGGAGGCAGTCTGCCCCCCAGCCTCCAGCCCTGCAGCTTTCAGATGCAAACGAAGCAGACATATGGAGAGGAGGTCTCTCTGCCGCGGCCCTCCTAAAGATTCAGATTGTATGACAAATCACGTCCAGGGCGGCTCAGCCTCCACCACACCCCCACACGACAGCTTCATTAGGCTAAAAGAAGAAGACTCGCAGCTCCTTCTCCCCTCCTCAATTACTCCTTTGTTGAGGCCAATTCTACTTATTGCTCTCCAAACCATATGGCCCTCTCTGCCTCTCTACTGTGCAGCCTGACGGCGCTGCGCTGCTGAGGCATGCCTGCCTGTTGTTCTGAAAGTATTTGCAGAAACATCAGGTCCTACACTTTATAGTGAGTTTGTTGGACTTGAATGTGGAACTGGAAAACACTGAGATCTGAGTGTCACCTGTGGATTCAGTCTGACCTCACCGCATTGAACAGGCGGATCGGATCGGGTCATGTTCAGTCTGCGGGCCAGCACACCATTCCACCTTTTCATTTATTTTATTTAGCAGGACCGTGCATATTAAACCACAGCATCTGTAACATGGCAGAATCAGCCAAAGGCTAGTTCCACCTGTTGTCCTGTGGCACCCTAGAACGAGCAGGATGTTAGCGTGCTGTTAGCCCATTACAGCAGAGGCAGTCCGATACAGATCAGATGAGTTCTTAAAGCACGACAGCAGCAGAGGGTTCAGCACAAACATGAAACCCTCTGCACAGACGGAGCTACGTCACATGACTGAGCTGCCCGGCGGAGATCAGTGTGAAGGAAATGTTATCTTGTTGCACCCGCCGCCTTTAAATCCACAATATCGACATCATGTGATCAGGACGGGCACAGCACAGACAGCGCCACCTGCTGCTCACCTGCTTCCAGACTGTCGAATCTCTGCGGGCTGCGCGATGACTTGGTGTCCGGCTCTGTGACGGATCTTTCTGGAGGTTCTGTTTTCTGGCCGTGGCGTTGCCATGACGCCGGCAGGCTGAGGATAAATCCGGAGCGTCGTCTTTGTGGTGAACCAGAGGTAAATTATAACCCTGAGCAAACAGCTGCAGACAAGTGAAAAGGAAGCTGCTCCCAGAATGCAACAGCAGATTGATGGAGGTGGAGGCCGGCGTGCTGAGGCCGCGCGGTCACGGCGGGCGACAGCATTCAGGCGGCTGATTCACGCCAACGTTCCATTACATTAAAACCTTCCTGAACAACAAGGCGGCTGTGAAGAGACGGGAAGATATTCATAAGAGCAGACAAACGGGACAAAGGACTGTATTTGACCAAAGACGTGATGGAGGAGCGGCAGGAGGAAGAGGAGGAGGAGGAGGAGGAGGTGTTTACTGAGGCATCACTCTCCAACCTGCAGCAAACCAGAACCCTGCTGCTGCGTCACAGCCACACTTTGAAGAGACTGTTCCACAGAAGAGACGTTTCACTTTCAAACACGTTCAGCTCATGTTGCTGTGAGCGAATGTAACCATGACGACAGAACTTAACCTCCCCACCGTGACCCCGGCTCCACGCTCCCAGCACTAAAGCAGATCCCTGAATCTGTGATCACACGCAGTGAAAACACTTCGGTGAATGTGGAGACGTGTGTGTGTGCAGCCACGTCTTCAGTTGTTACAGGATTACTGCGGTCCAGCAGATTAAACTGCTTCTCTTCGACACTTGTTTTGTTTCCTCGTTTTCCTCAAGAGCCCTCCAGTGTGTGTGAGAGTGTGTGTGTGTGTGTGTGAGTGTGTGTGAGTGAGCGAGTGTGTGTGTGAGAGTGTGTGTGAGTGTGTGTGTGTGTGAGTGAGTGAGTGTGTGAGTGTGTGTGTGTTCCCTTTGGTTCATTCAATTCTGTGTCATTTTCTCACGTGTTTCACTTCATTGAAATTCAATCACATCTCGTGTTGCTGGGACTTAATCCTGTCAGAGCTTCACCCCGGACAGACCTCTCACTCTGAGCTTTATTCTGTAAAGAGAGATTAAATCACAGCAGCAAGTCTGTCCTTACAAAATAAAACTCGGCCTGATCTGTCCTTACAAAATAAAACTCGGTCTGATCTGTCCTTGCAAAATAAAACTCGGCCTGATCTGTCCTTACAAAATAAAACTCGGCCTGATCTGTCCTTACAAAATAAAACTCGGCCTGATCTGTCCTTACAAAATAAAACTCGGCCTGATCTGTCCTTACAAAATAAAACTCGGCCTGATCTGTCCTTACAAAATAAAACTCGGCCTGATCTGTCCCTACAAAATAAAACTCGGCCTGATCTGTCCTTACAAAATAAAACTCAGCCTGATCTGTCCCTACAAAATAAAACTCGGCCTGATCTGTCCTTACAAAATAAAACTCAGCCTGATCTGTCCCTACAAAATAAAACTGCATTGCAGGATAAACTTCACTATGACTGATTTCTGGAGCCTAAATATGATCACCACAAGCTAAAAGCTAATGCTACGGTATCTACACCTGCTTGGAACCAGCCTCTAGTGGCCCCTGGAGGAACTGCAGTTGGTAATGACAGGGCACATCAGGGTCGTGACTGATGCAGTGAGTTTAAACACTGACGTGCTCCAGACCTGATCCATGTAAACCTGAGCCGCACTACCAACATGCCCGGCAGCTCTCGGCCAACAGGACGGCAGCTGTAAAGTGTTTCTGTCCATTAACTACAGTGTGACAAGCTGTTGGATCACTTTGAAGTGACGGAGGCTGTAAAATAACAACCTGCCTCCACCTTCCTCTGCTCCTCCTCCTCACAGCGCTGCTCTGTGTGTGGCATGGATTTCATTTGATTTGAGAACCAGATCCACCATCCTTAACATTTTAACCAACAACCACAAACGGCGTGTATGGAAAGGTCGACCAAACCCTGCAGTTCTTCCAGAGTCCACTAGAGGTTGGCGGCGACCGTGAGTCAGTGAGCCCTCCATGTGACTCAAAGAATCCTCTGAAGGATTTCAGAGGATTTGATATATTTGAAATCTTTCCTGACCCTCAGCTGAAGACGTCCTCAGCATGCTGTAACAGCTTGTCCTGCTTTCTGGTGTCTTAGAACGTCTCTGCTTCAGGGACTGTGCGCTCGTCCTGAAATCGTATTTCAGTGCATGTCAAACTCTCAGCGACACAAGTTTATCCTCTCTCTTTCTTCCCGTCATCTGAATCACTGACGGAGACTTTACTTTGTTTTGACGCTCTGCTGTTTGTAAAGTTGTGGACGTGTGAGCAAGTTTTGTCCTCTTTGAGCGAGCGGGTCTTGTGCCGGCCCTGCAGCCGGGGCACCGATGATTTGTGTGCAGCCTGGCTTTGGTTTTGTTCCTGCTGAGCCACATTTGAATAAGAATGCTGCCAATAGAGTGGCTGAGGCAGAAAGAAAGCAGCACAAAAGGCCAGAGGAGCTGAATTTGGACAGAGGACAAACCAGGAGAGGACTGAAAAGAAGTGCGGGGCGGACGGCCACAATGGAACAATTCACCTTATAATCGCTTTGATATATTATACATGCCTGAAGACTCTAAACATTGTGTAATTATTTATAAATGACTGTCCCCCCTCCGGCTGCAGAAAGACTCTGCAGGTCTCTGCTGGATAAATGGAATAATTAATGGAAAATTGTACGGCTGTCTCATAAAGATGTCTTTAAAAACCACTGAAGGACAAACAAAAACCCAGACTGCATAAAGTTTCAGTCTGCAGACTCCCCTCACTCCGATCACACGCTGCAACAGCACAGCCCCAAACCAGACCGAGACCAGGTCCATGAACAGGCCTGCCGCCAAATCCAGAGCGGAACCAGGTCCATGACCAGGCCTGATGCCAAAACCAGAGCGAAACCAGGTCCATGACCAGGCCTGATGCCAAAACCAGAGCGAAACCAGGTCCATGACCAGGCCTGATGCCAAGACCAGAGCGAAACCAGGTCCACAACCAGCCCTGACACCAAGACCAGAGCCAAACCAAGTCCATGACCAGGCCTGACGCCAAAACCAGAGCGAAACCTAGTTCACATCCAGGCCTGACGCCACAAACCAGAGCGAAACCAGGTCCATGACCAGGCCTGACGCCAAAACCAGAGCGAAACCTGGTCCACAACCAGCCCTGACGCCACAAGCCGGACTGAAACCAGGTCCACAACCAGGCCTGACACCAAAACCTGAGCCAAACCAAGTCCATGACCAGGCTTGACACCATAGCCAGTCCGAAACCAGGTCCACATTCAGGCCTGACACTAAAACCAGTCTGAAATCTAGTCTACAACCAGGCCTGACACCAAGACCAGTCCGAAACCTGGTCCACAAACCAGGCCTGACACCAAAACCAGAGGGAAACCAGGTCCACACCAGGCCTGACACCAAAGCCAGTTCGAAACCAGGTCCACATTCAGGCCTGACACCAAGACCAGTCCGAAACCAGGTCTACAACCAGGCCTGACACCAAGACCAGGTCCAACAGCTGGATCTGACACCAGAAACTACTGATGCCCAGATTCACAGCTGCTCTGGGGGTGGAGTTTGTGTGTTGGTGTCAGGGCTCTGTCTTCACTGGTGACAGCTTGAGTCTTGTTTAAGTTAGAGCAGCTCATGTGGACCTCAAGCTCCTCTAAAGGTCCAGTTTTATACCAGTCTATGACCCCCAAACCTTCTATCAGAATTCAGGAGGAGCTCGTTTTTTTCCAACAGTGTGTTTATAAAAAATAACATATACAATAAAAGCAATCGACAAACAATTAAACAGGGAGGAAAGCAGCGGGTGCATACATCAAGACATTAGACAAAGAAGAAAGACAGGTCTACTTCTCCAGCTGTTGATCTTTAGGAGTGAGGTGATCTTCTCTAAAGGCACAGACACCTCTCTTGGTCAAAGTGTTTCCAGCCTGGCGCAGTAACCTGGAGGAGCTCATGTGATCAGACCTCCTGTCGGTATCGTGTGTCACATAAATAATCGTGCAGCTCTGTCGGCAGCTTTTAGTGTTTGGACGTTTGTGTGGAGCTGCTGCAGCCTTCTGTGTGACCTCTGACCTTCATCAACAAGCTATCCTATGATGTATATATTCAATAATTATACTCTGACTTTCTCCAAACATCCAGACCGCTGCTGTCTCTGATGGATGAGGCGTTCGGGGACAGCACCGAGCCCTGACACGAGGTTTAAACTTTCTTTGTGCTGTCCTCCTGCTGCTCCTCTCTGTGGATGGAGGGATGATGGAGGGACGGTGGAAGGATGGACGAGTCCTCCGGAGCGTGTCTCCGCCCGGCGGGGGGGCGGGGCTCCTACTGACTCCTTTCTTTCTTTTTTACGTTTTTTGGTTTTAGCTCAGAAAGTGCTTCTTTTCTGTGTCGTGGGGGTGGGAGGGTTCGTGCGTGTCGTTCGCGTGGCCGGCCTCATCCTCTGATTGGCTGGCCGTGGTTACCGGCACGCTTCTCAGCGCGGGGCGAGCAAACACCGCAGGCGTCATTATGTTAATGAGCAGCTCCCGCGGCACGGGGCAGACCTGCCGCAGCATTCAGCCCCTCATCCTGCGCTCTGGTGGGGGGCTGGGGGGTGGGGGCGGGCATTGTCCGTCCTCGGTATATAAGCGGGCTGAGGCCGGTCGTGTGCCAGGCCCACCGGCTCACGCGAGCTGATCCAGAGCAAAAGACTCCGAGAGACGCGTGCCGCTCCGAGATCCCGCTCCAGAAAAGTTCAGCAGACTCAGGTGAGTTCCTCCGCTGGTCCACGCGCCCTGCAGCGTCCCGCACGTCAGTCTGCACGCGCTGCCGTCAGCCACAGGTCCTAACCGTCCTCTCCTCCCTCCACAGAACCAACCGAACATGGACCCCGTCTTCTCCGACATCGACAGCAACAGCTGCGACTTCTTCCCGCACAGCGACGATGAAGACTCCCGCGGCAGCCTGCGCTCCGCCTCCCCGGAGCCCGAGCAGCAGCAGCAGAAGAAGCGGCGCCGCGGGCGCGGCCGGGGCGAAGCCACCGTGCAGGTGGTGAAGAAGAACCGGCGGCTGAAGGCCAACGACCGGGAGAGGAACCGCATGCACAACCTGAACGACGCGCTGGACGCGCTGCGCGGCGTGCTGCCGGCCTTCCCGGACGAGACCAAGCTCACCAAAATCGAGACTCTGCGCTTTGCGCACAACTACATCTGGGCTCTGTCAGAGACCATCCGCATCGCCGACCTGCAGGCGGGAAAGACCGGCGACGTGCCCCGGCTGCTGAGCCCCCCGGGTCTCGGCGAAGCCAAGAGCCCCGGCAGCGACGCCTGCTCCTGGAGCTCCAGCGGTTCCTCGTCCTCTTCCTCCCCGGCATATTGCGCCTCCAGCCCGGGCAGTCCAGCCGCGCCGGAGGACTACAGCTACCTGCAGCAGGACGCTCTGTTCGGGTTCCGCAGCTTTGTGCCGGGCATCTACTGAGCGCCAGGCCCGCAGAGGGCCCGCAGAGGGCCGCCAGAGGGCCCGCAGAGGGCCCGGAATAAGACTGAGAATCACTGTTTGCCTTACTGAGCTCGGATTGTAAATGAGAGTAATTTAAAAGGTTCTTTAGTTTGTGTTTTCCTCCAAAACATTTGCACTTTCATCCCCTCCTGCAGGTTACATTTTTTATTCGGAGGTGAAAAGTCAATTTTACAATTTGTAGAGAGATGAAGCAGAAAAGAGAGCGTGCAAATCAGTTTCAGGCCCTGACAATGGGCTGAAAGCAGCGGCCCTCATTCATTATGTATTCTGTCACCACACACACACACACACACACACTCTCTGTTAGCTCGTTGTTGTTTTTATTTATTCGTTTGTTTCGCATAAATTTTGTATTTTGTACATAAAGAGATTTTATTCTATTTACTTGAGGTTTGGTGCTGCAGCCAGGTTTTTACAAATAAAGTTCTAACGTTTCTAGAACAGGCTGTCCGTCTGATCGATCATCATTAATATTAATAAGATAACGGTCTGGAGCAGCAGGTGGGAAGAAGCTGTCAGATAATAAAACACTAGATGATCTGCGGGATCTTCTCACAGCGCGCTCAGCTAAACTGATCCTCATCTGAGTCCAACACCTCCATGCTCCCGCTCCGGGAGGGGGCTCCTCATCATTAGTGTTTCAAACAGAAACTTTTATGAACATGTTCGGCCTAACAACACAACAATATTTATACACGTTTATTTTATAGAGTCTGAACTTCCCTTATTTCCAGGGGAATCCTTCTTGTTACAGACAGAAAATCAAAGATGAAATTGAAACATATGATAAATATCTGAAGGTGTTTAAATCCCTGAGTTGATGTGAAGAATATTTACTGCTGTACGAGCCTGACACGAATGTCAGAGTCTGAGTGACTGTGACTGTTCAGAGTTCTTGTGACAGCGGTTATTAACACAATATTTATTCTATGTAAACATTTGAATTGTCAGTAACGTTTGGTGGACCGAGGACCTGTGACAGAGCTGTGGTGAACATGCAGAGCTGTGTCACATGTTGTCCTGATGGAGCCGTTGCATCATCTCACAGAAACTTTATTATTTCCGTGCGGGGACGCGGTGGTTGCGCGCCCCCGATGATTCCGACTCAGTGTATTGTCGGTGTGCGCGGGGCCGTGTTAATTGAGCAGGATTAACCGCCGGCGGCCCGCGTGCACCTGCAGACTGGTAATGAGGTCCAGTAAGTTTTAATTAGATTTCTATTGTGGCCGAAGCCAAACAGCAGAGAAGGACGCTGATTGGCTGGAAACCACGCGCGAGCAAGCGGAGGGGGGGGGGGGGGTATACTCCTCTGTAAAACTAACGTCATGAAATGCATCCTGGGAGTTGTAGTTGACTCCTTTCCTGTCCAGACATCTTCCATACAAACTACAGGAAGTGTCCTCCGTGAGGTCAGACTCCTCCACGTTGTGATGTCACGGGGGGGGGGGGGGGGGGGGGGGGGGGGGGGGGGGGGGGGGGGGGGGGGGGGGGGGGGGGGGGGGGGGGGGGGGGGGGGGGGGGGGGGGGGGGGGGGGGGGGGGGGGGGGGAGGGGTGGGGGGGAGGTGACTGGCACCACTTTGGGGTATAATAATTCCTTCATGTGTTCTTTAACAGATCAGTTATGACGGCCTGTGTGGTTGTCTCCATAGACGGTCATGTCTGACCCGTGTGGTAACGTGTTAGCAGAGATGCTAAATGCTGCCTTATGCATGCTAATGTTACTGGACAGCAGGTCACAACACAGGAAGTAACATGAACGCCAACCAGCACCAAGGGCTATACTGACTCTATGTCCCATCTCTGTCTCTGTCTGTCCTGTCTCTGCTGAAAAACTTTTTGCTTTGGCCTCTCAGTTTAATCACCTCATTAAATATTGATCAGGACAAGATGGAAGAGACAGCAGGATGGCTGCCTCCAGCAGTGTGTGTGTGTGTGTGTGAGATGAATACAGTGAGCACTCTGCAGGGAGCTGGTCCTCCCTCTTCCTCAGCCTGCAGGTTGTAACAGTGGAGGTCACACTGCTGTTAATGGAGGACGACAGATGGCGTCCCCTCAGGTCCTCTGCTGCAGGGACACAAAGGTCCAGTTCTGTGACTGTCTATAAGGTGGCATCATCAGTCCACTGTAATATCATACTGTCAGTGTTCCATACAAATGCTATGTCATTATCAATGATTTGATAGTTTTTCTTTTTAATCACTCAACAAAATATGTTAAATATATCAGGGCTCCTGTGTTAGACTGTAGAAAATGGATCAGTAATCAAAGCAACTAAAAACCAATGAGAATGGTGATATGATGATGATGATGATGATGGTGGTGAGATGTGATGATGGATGATGATGGTGATGATGATGGTGATGATGATGATGATGCTGATGATGTGCTGATGGATGATGATGGTGGTCGATGGTGATGCTGATGTGATGATGGTGATGATGATGATGATGATGATGATGGTGATGAAGATGATAATGATGATGGTGATGGTGGTGATGATGATGATGGTGATGGTGGTGATGATGATGATGATGATGATGATGATGATGGTGGTGATGATGATGATGATGATGATGATGATGATGATGACGATGATGATGATGATGGTGGTGATGATGATGATGATGACGATGGTGATGATGGTGGTGGTGATGGTGATGGTGATGATGGTGATGGTGATGGTGATGGTGATGATGATGATGATGGTGATGGTGGTGATGATGTTGGTGGTGATGATGATGATGGTGGTGATGATGATGATGATGATGATGATGACGATGGTGATGATGGTGGTGGTGATGGTGATGATGGTAGTGATGATGATGGTGATGGTAGTGATGATGATGATGATGGTGATGGTGGTGATGATGTTGGTGATGATGATGGTGATGATGGTAGTGATGATGGTGATGATGGTAGTGATGATGATGATGATGGTGATGGTGATGGTGATGATGGTAGTGATGATGATGATGATGGTGATGGTGGTGGTAGTGATGATGATGATGATGGTGATGGTGGTGATGATGTTGGTGATGATGATGGTGATGATGGTAGTGATGATGGTGATGATGGTAGTGATGATGATGGTGATGGTGATGGTGATGGTGATGGTGATGGTGATGATGATGGTGGTGATGACTGTGGTGATGACTGTCCCAAAACAGTGATCTTTTCAAAATAAGAGCAGAACGTGATCTGTTTACAGCTTTATTGGTGAATGGTAACATGAATGGATGAATGGATGAGACTTCACCACAGCTGTAGGCTGAAACTCCATCCAGTGTTTTAGAACCAGACATGTTACACACACACACACACATACAAACACATATGCACATGCACGCACACACATAAACACATGCACACACACACTTAAACACACACACACATGCACACAAACACATACATGCACATAAACACACATAAACACACGCACACACACAAACACACACACATTAATAATTGATTATATCATGGACAACGTCACCTCCTGCCTGAGCGCTGAGGTAACGAGGTGTTATTGGACATGTGTTCCGTCTTTATCTTCACCTGTCACCTGGCCCCTCCCCCTCCCTGCAGCCACTGTCTGTCAACCAGACTCTTAAAGGACCAATTAGACTCAAGCTAAGCTGCTGTTTTATCAACAAGTCATTAAGCTGGAGGATGGCCTGCAGGAGTCTTCATCACCATCATCATCCTCATCACTGCAGCCTGTGTCTGACAGCTGTGTGTGTGTATCTGTGTGTGTATCTGTGTGTGTGTGTCCAAGGCCGTGTGAAGTAGGGGTGCTGAGGGTGCTGCAGCACCCCCTAGCAGAAGCCAGCATTAGTACAAAGGAATCTCTTCACTGCATTCCTCTGAGTATGATTAACGATCCACCCCTCAACAACTACAGACCAAACATACTGTTTAATAATAACAGAAGTGACCTTTGACATAAATGAATAACTCTGCAGCTACAGGCACTCGGACCTCCACAGAGCAGGGTTAGGGTTAGTCACTCGGACCTCCACAGAGCAGGGTTAGGGTTAGTCACCTCGGACCTCCACAGAGCAGGTTAGGGTTAGTCACTCGGACCTCCAGAGAGCAGGGTTAGGGTTAGTCACTCGGACCTACACAGAGCAGGGTTAGGGTTAGTCACTCGGACCTCCACAGAGCAGGGTTAGGGTTAGTCACTCGGACCTCCACAGAGCAGGGTTAGGGTTAGTCACTCGGACCTCCACAGAGCAGGGTTAGGGTTAGTCACTCGGACCTCCACAGAGCAGAAGTGAACTTCTTTAGGGAACAATGTAGTGTTTAAATAGTGTTGTTGGTCAAACAGAGCACAAGGCTCTGCAGCTGGAAAAGATCGTCCGATTGCTTAGTCGCCCATAGGATCGTAAGTGTGTGAGCGTGTGTATCTGTGTGTGTCTGTGAGGTTGTATCTGTGTGTGTGTGTGTCTGTGTGAGTGTGTGTATCTGTGTGTGTGTGTGTATCTGTGTGTGTATCAGTCTGTGTGTGTGTGTGTATCTGTGTGAGTGTGTGTATCTGTGTGTGAGTGTGTGTCTGTGTGTGTATCTGTATGTATCTGTGTGTGTGTGTCAGTGTGTGTGTGTGTGTGTGTGTGTGTGAATCTGTGTGTGTGTGTGTGTGAGTGTGTGTATCTGTGTGAGTGTGTGTATCTGTATCTGTGTGTGAGTGTGTATCTGTATGTGTGTGTGTGTCTGTTCTGACCCTGGTGAACACACTCTCCCTCTCCTGTGACTGTACAGGTGTGTATTCAGTCTCATGGTTGTGCGCCCCCTCAGGAAGCTCCCTGCGTCAGTCTGTCGCCTGCTGAGCTGTAGAAGCAGCAGCTTCATTTTCCATGTTATACTTCATGGAAACAGGAACATTCCAGCAGTGAAATCTTTCATTGGCCCAACAGAAACAGAGACCTGTAGGGCGGTGTAGAGGACAGGTGTGGCTCCTTAGATCTTCAGTTACTTGGACGGGTTTAGTAACTGCTGGCTGTGCTTGTCCCAGGTTCTTTCTCGGAGAGTCGGGCCTCTGAACAGCTCTCCACTGACCTGAACTAAGATAATTCATTGTTATGAATTAGGAGAATGTACCAGAAATGGTCTGGACCGGTTTGGTCTCCACTGTCAGAAGTGTAGTGCAGGAATGGAAGACCACAGGAGCAGTGACTGTGAAGATGGGGGAAGGATGGTCACAGACCAGCCACAGACCACCTCCAGAGAACTACAGGAACATCTGGCTGCTGATGGTGTCGTTGTTCATCACACAATCCAGTGTTACACCAGGAAAAGCTCTTTGGAAGGGCGATGCACAAAAAGCCTTTCCTGAGTGTTCATCACAAGAAGAGTCCATGAGGCATGTGAAAGCACATCTGGACAAGAAAGAAGTGTTTTGGAAGAAGTACTGTGAAGAAGAGACGGACATAGAGGCGTTTGGTCAGAACCAGAGGAGGCATGCATGTTGTGAGACACTGAACTCCAGGAGAGGAACTTATTACAGTGACATTTGGTGTCCATCCTGTTCTGGGGCTGCGTGGCCAGCACAGGTACTGGAGACCTGGTTGAAGCTGAGGGCCACGTGGACTCCTCTCAGTATCAGCAGATTCTTGAAGAATGTTCAAGAGTCAGTCAGTTGAAGCTCTGCCGGGGTCGGAGGTTTCAGCAGTGATCCCGAGCACTGTTAAAAATCCACCAAGGAATCCATGCTGAAGCTCCAGCACCATGCTCTGGAATGTCCATCCCAGTCCTCAGACCTTAACATCACTGACAGTGTATGGGTTGAAGCAGGCCGTCTATGCACAGAAGCCAAGAAACCCGACTGACCTGGAGCTGTTTTGGAGGAACAGGCCGAAACACCAGCTGCCAGACTTCAGGGCCTGTCCGAGGCTACAGGAGGCGTGTACAGGCTGGTAAGAAGCTCTGCTAGATATTGATGGAAGGATTTCTTTGCACGTGCCTGTTTTTGATTACATGCACATCAAAATGTTTCTGTTGGGCCGATGGAAGTCGTGTCACTGCTAAGTGTTTTTGTTTCCATCATGTTGACATGAAGCTGCTGCTTCCACAGCTCAGCAGGGGACACACTGATGCAGGGAGCTTCCTGAGGGGCCCAGACCTTTGCATGAGTCCTGGCTGATGTGCCTCTCAGAGCAGGCTGCTGATCAGCCGCCTCCTCTTTCAGCTCATTGTAAATTCCTCCACATTGTTCTCAATTTGTTGGCCCACTCTCTGCTCTTTGTGTGAGAGGACTAAAGCTCTCTGCAGTGTCCTCTCCTCCCACACTTTACAGCCTCACACACAGGAAGAGTTCCTGCAGTCAAACGCCTCGTGGCCTTTTCCTCTTTCTCTCTCTCTGAACATCACTCCTCCTCCTCCTCCTCCTCCTCTTCCTCCTCTGAGCATGCTACAGGCCCAGCTGACTGCTGAGAGCTGAGGACTGAGAGCTGAGAGCTGAGGACTGAGGACTGAGGACTGAGGACTGAGAGCTGAGGACTGAGGACTGAGAGCTGAGGACTGAGGACTGAGGACTGAGGACTGAGGACTGAGAGCTGAGGACTGAGAGCTGAGGACTGAGGACTGAGGACTGAGGACTGAGAGCTGAGGACTGAGGACTGAGTGCTGAGGACTGAGGACTGGATGCTCCGGCAGCCACATGAAGAGGAGCTGCAGAGCTTTGTTGTGACACAACAGAGGAGGAAGAAGAGCCCTCACTTCCTCCGGTCTGCCTCCACCCCGAGGCCGCTCCACCCTCCATTGACTCACCTGTTTACAGGAAATGCTCCAATCACTGCCCCTGTACCCTCTACATTGTAAATGAAAGTCTCCCTTTCACACAGTGTGTGCCCGCCTGAGGGCAACAACCACGACAAGCTGCATACAGCAACAACACCAAGGCTGCACACAGCACTTCACTGTGTGCGAGTGTGTGTTCTGATTGCTCCTCTACACACACACACACACACACCCACACTCCATCCTGTCTGCAGCCAGAGAGCAGTCAGAGAGTGTTGCTGCTCCATCATGGCCTCCTGCTGGGTGCTGAGGGGGGCAGGACTTTAGTGTTACTGGACCTTGTTGGAGTGAACTCTGTATTTTGGGAGGTGTTAACTCAGACATGAAGAATAAAGTAGTTTGATTACATATTTCCCCACATGATGCATTCAAGGACCATCAGATCAAAGTGTGATGTTCTGTTTTTCCTCCTGTCAGTTCGGTGATTTGTTTGCAGGCTTATTCCAGTCTTCAGCAGATGGTTCTGCAGCGTGTGCTGAGGATGAGGGCGCTGTGTGCGGAGGATGAGGGCGCTGTGTGCGGAGGATGAGGGCGCTGTGTGCTGAGGATGAGGGCGCTGTGTGCGGAGGATGAGGGCGCTGTGTGCGGAGGATGAGGGCGCTGTGTGCGGAGGATGGAGGGCGCTGTGTGCGGAGGATGAGGGCGCTGTGTGCTGAGGATGAGGGCGCTGTGTGCGGAGGATGAGGGCGCTGTGTGCGGAGGATGAGGGCGCTGTGTGCGGAGGATGAGGGCGCTGTGTGCGGAGGATGAGGGCGCTGTGTGCGGAGGATGAGGGCGCTGTGTGCGGAGGATGAGGGCGCTGTGTGCGGAGGATGAGGGCGCTGTGTGCGGAGGATGAGGGCGCTGTGTGCAGGTATGCTCTAACATGCTGCTGTGGAACATCTCTGAACCTGCTGGTTTGTTCAGTCATGAATGATTGAAAACATGTTTTTATGAAGCACAGATCCAGCAGAGGGACAGGAGGAGGCTGAGGAGGCTGCGGACGCACACACAGATGCTTGGTCGCACCATCACACACTCGGTGAGGCGCGCATGCTGACAGAACACACACATTGACACAGAGCACTTACAGGAACCGTCAGGGAGACACACACCCTGAAGAGGATCTGATCACATGACAGAAAATAAATGTGTGCGTGTGTCCACTCATGGATCATTAGTGCTCTCTTCACTCTGCTCTGAAAGCCCTTCATCGTCCACTTCTACCTGTCGACCTGCTCACCTCTGACCTGTGTGTTTTTACACCCTGAACTCTGACTCACACACACACACTCACACACACACGGTGCCTGGGGCATGTGTGTGTCCTTTAAAAGCCCACAGAGGCAGAACAGAGTCACAGGAAAGTGTCAATCAAGAGAGCAGCCAAGCAGCATGGACACACACACACACACACACACACACACACACACACAGAGTGCTTGTGTGTATGAATAGAACCCTTCAGAAACATTCTGGTGTGTCATTGGACTCATTGTCATGTCATCTGATGTTACTACATGGTTAGCATTAGCGCTAGCATTGGCTCATAGATACTTTACAAAGATCGATCAGTTCAGTGTAGCAGGTCTTTCTGGTTTAGCCCATCAAACACTAGCATGCTGCTAACGGCTGCTGATTGGTCAGCTCAGATTAGGACTGATGGGACAGGAGGTCCTCCCTCCATGAGTCCTCACATGTATGTCCCTATAGGGGCTCTGCTGCTGCTGCTGATGTGTCCAATCAGAGCGGAGGATGCTGGGAAGAGGCTCGTGGTGACATCACTGAGAGTTAACAGGATGAATATTGATCTGAAAGGATGTAATACATCTAATACTGAAACTGTGTCTTTGAGAACATGATGAGGATGAACTCTTTACTTTTTTGGGCTCTATAGGAACCCTTATCTGAGGAGTAACCACCACCCCCACCCCCACAGATAGACATCAGGAAACCGAGCCTCAGAGCTGCTGTTCAGGTAAACAGATGGGAGTTTCTGCCCTCTGCTCTCTCTGCTCTACAAGATAACCTCTGACTCCCTCCTCCTCCTCCTCACAGCTTCTCCTCCTCCCTCCTTGTGGCACTGATTGCACCTGTAACTCCCCCCACACTCACACACACACACACACACACACACACACACACACACACACACACTCACACACACACACACTTGAGGCAGAGTAGAGTTTCATCCTCTTCACCCTCTCAGGACCTCTAGTACTCACTAATTGGTTCATTCATCTCAGCAGGTTGGTGTCAGAGAGGAGGAGGAGGAGGAGGGTTTCACCTTCACTCAGATTTCTGTCTGTTTTGTTTGGAGGATCTATTGATCCTCAATTAAAATCATTTGAATTTGATCAGATTTCATCAAATTCTAGCACTTAGCTCTTCCTGTCCCCTCAGTGTGTGGAATGTTAGCATGTTAGCACTTCCTCTGTGGCTAACAGGAGCTCAGCAGATCCTTAGTGAAGATGATCCTGCTGAGCTACACCTGATTGGTTTTCTGCTGTAATCCAGGAGAGGAAGGAGGACTCTGATTGGCTGTTCTTGTAAAACACCAGAACGCTCTGAACAGTGAGGAATCGATCAATGACAGTGATCAGGCGGTCAGACCTTTATCATGTTATTGAGGTTTTACAGCTTTATATCAGTCTCTCAAAGGGGGGCTGCATACTGAGCACAGAGGAGGGCATTGTGGGTAACTGGGGGCTTCAGAGCTCCATTGATGATTAAAGAATTCACAGAAGACTGGACTTTACTGCAGGACACAGGAGAGAGAGAGCGTGTGTGTGTGTGTGTGTGTGTGTGTGTGTTGGTGGGTGAGTGTGTGTGTGTGTGTGTGTGTTGGTGGGTGTGTGTGTGTGTGTGTGTGTGTTGGTGGGTGAGTAGTTATGAGGTCTTAATCAGCTGCTGCCCCCCCCCCCCCCCCCTTTGTCTTCTACAATTACCTCTTCTTAGTGTCCACACGACGTGCTGCAGCTCCAAGTCATCCGGAGGGCGAGGGGCTCCTCACCACCCCCACCCAGCTCCCCACCCGTTTCATCATTTAACCCCCCCTGAGTTTTAGGGTTCATCCCCTCCGTGTCCCGGTTGAACCTCTGACCCCCGACGCTCCAAAAAGACTGAAGCAATTTCCAGAGCAATAAACTGTTTCTACGGCAACGAGACCCAACGCTCCCACAACGTGACTCCCACAACGTGACTCCCACATACGTGAGGTGTGAGGGGGATTTCTCGAGCCTTCCGTGGTCTCGTCCACAGCGTCCTCCTCAGACATCTCTGAATAATGACGCCTTCAGCTGGATTTCTCTTTTCGCTCCTGCAGAAATTCACCATGAAGAAAAGTATAAATCAGACCCGCCCGGCCACAATGGCGGCGAGGAGGGCGAGGACGAGGGGAGCGCCATAATGTAAAATAGTTAAAAGCTTATTAGAAGCTCTGAAAGGCAGAGTGATTTCCACTTTGTTTCGGAACACCCTGAGCTCATCCTTTCAAGTGATTGTGAAGGGGGCAATTCAAATCTCTTTGGGCCCATATGAATGAAGGCCCCTCTTAAAGCTCCTTTATAAGCCGGCAAATTCCCCACAGGCGCATGCCCTTTAGCTCCATTACTGATTTACCCGGAGCATTCATCTGCAGCCTTCTGCTGCCATTGTTCTGCAGCAGCCAGCCCTGCACCTGACCGCAGCAGCTCCGACCGCAGAGCCGACACACTCACACCGTCCTGACCGCCCGGCGTGCACGCAGAGCGCCGGAGCTGCAGCCTGGAATAAAAGACATCATGTGATCTGTGATTGATTCCAGCTGGGGGGGGGGGCTGCTGTTAAACATGGAGGGGCTGAATGAGGCGGTGCCTGGGTAGAAAAGGTGGAGGCCTGATCCCCTCACTCGTTCCTTTCTTTCCTTTCTTTCTCTTTTTCTTTATTTTCTCCCTCTACCCCCCCCCCCCCTCCCCTCCCCCTCTGCCCTCCCATTCAGATAAAGGGGTGAAAAAAATTCCAAGTGGGCCTATTGCTGCTGTACTTAGATTAATTAGGCTCTCCTTTAGAGCCCATTCAGGGGCTCTCTCGAGCGGGGGTCCCACTCTCTCCCTGTGTAAAGTTTTCAGAGCCATTTGCATTTGTTTGTGTGGTGTGGTGCTGCAGCGAGGCGGAGGGGAGGCCGCACAAAGGACAGCAGGGAAAATATTCTTTTAATGGCTTTTTCACTGCTTTACGCTGTTTTCTTTGCCTCCTTTCAGCACTAACAGCTCTCCACAACACAAGAGCTCCCAGACAGAAACACAGAGAGCCGAGAGCCCGAGCTCAGGTCCGATGTGTGGATGCCTGAGCAGGCGCTCGGCCGGCCACGGCTGACGCAGGCCTGCTGCTGAAAACACGTTCACGTGGAGAGACGCTGTATGTGCAGCATCTCTAAATCAACAGCACGCAGCTTCTCCCTAGCGCCACCATCTGGGGAACATCTTCAGCTTCCTGTAATGAACACACTTCCTGTTCATGTGGGTGTAGCTCCAGCATGCTGTCAGAGCTCTGTTAGCTGTAGCATGCTAGCAGCAGAGCTCTCCGTGTTGTTGCAGTCTGAATGAACCGTGTGTCTCTGCAGCTTCAGGCGGGGCTCATCCTGATTGGAGCTCACCGCCTGTCACTCACTCTGCATCACAGGGAGTCTCCTTCAGGATGAAGAGCGACCGTCACATCTTCACACGTCTGATTCTGTGAGGTAGCGCCTCACAGGAGGAGGGTCCACACACACAGTGTTGATCAATGAATTCACCGATCACTCACCTGCCTCAACCGGCCTGTTAAGGCAGGTGTAGCAGGGACACATCCGTCACCTGACGTAGCTGCTGTGAGCTCATTTTATCTTCCTCACACAAAGATAAGAACCTGCAGCAGCTGCTGAGCATCACTCAGGGCCCACAGTCTGTCCATGTGTCCATGTCCGTCCACTGACTGTCTGTCTGTGTGTGTGTGTGTGTCCCTGTGTGCATGTCTCTGTGAGTGTGTCTCTGTGTGTGTGAGTCTGTGAGTCTCTGTGAGTCTGTGTGTGTGTCCCTGTGTGTGTCTGTGTGTCTCTGTGTGTGTCTGTGTGTGTGTGTTTCCCTGTGTGCATGTCTCTGTGAGTGTGTCTCTGTGTGTGTGTGTGTGTCTGTGTGTGTCTGTGAGTCTCTGTGAGTCTGTGTGTGTGTGTCTCTGTGAGTCTCTGTGAGTCTGTGTGTGTGTCTGTGTGTGTGTGTCTCTGTGTGTGTCTCTGTGAGTCTCTGTGTGTGTGTCTGTGTCTCTGTGAGTCTCTGTGAGTCTGTGTGTGTGTCTCTGTGAGTCTCTGTGAGTGTGTCTGTGTCTCTGTGTGTGTGTGTATCTGTGAGTCTCTGTGTGTGTGTGTATCTGTGTGTGTGTTCATCAGAATAATCCTCCTCTGTACCATCACACACGTGTGCTGCCGCTCCACACTGACTCCATTCTTCTTCTTCTTCAGTGGTTCTCTGAACATCAAATCAGCCCTCTGACAGGACGTGCCCCCCCCCCCGCTCTTCAGGGACATGGCGGTCATGTACGTTTGAACCTGCACAGTCACTTCCTCCTGAGCGTGTCCTGCTGCAGGTCAGAGGTCAGAGCTTCACCTGAAGGCAGCACAGACTGTCGGTCATCACAGATCTGTATCGCATGAAGCATCACTCTACATGAAAACATGCCAGACCAGTGTCATATAAACAGAAAGTATAAACCATGCTGGCTGTACACTCCGACTCTGTAACAAAGGACCCCCCTCCCCCCACCGGGTTCAGAGGTCGACTCAACAACTGGCAGCGGTCAGGCCTCTCTGACCTGCAGAGACTTGTGAGTATCATGTTTCCCTCAGAGTGCGTCGGCAGCTGTGACGGAGCTGGAAGCTCTGACTTTACCTCAGACCCACACTGCAGTGACAGAGCCCGCACACTGTGTGTGACTGTGTGTGACTGTGTGTGTGTGTGTGACTGTGTGTGTGTGACTGTGTGTGACTGTGTGTGACTGTGTGTGTGACTGTGTGACTGTGTGACTGTGTGACTGTGTGTGTGTGTGTGACTGTGTGTGTGACTGTGTGTGTGACTGTGTGTGACTGTGTGTGTGTGTGTGACTGTGTGACTGTGTGTGTGTGTGTGTGACTGTGTGTGTGACTGTGTGTGTGTGTGTGTGACTGTGTGACTGTGTGTGTGTGTGTGTGTGACTGTGTGTGTGACTGTGTGTGTGTGTGTGACTGTGTGTGTGACTGTGTCTGTGTGTGTGACTGTGTGTGTGACTGTGTGTGTGTGTGTGACTGTGTGACTGTGTGTGTGACTGTGTGTGTGTGTGACTGTGTGTGTGTGTGACTGTGTGTGTGACTGTGTGTGTGACTGTGTGACTGTGTGTATGACTGTGTGTGTGACTGTGTGTGTGACTGTGTCTGTGTGTGTGACTGTGTGTGACTGTGTGTGTGTGTGTGACTGTGTGTGTGACTGTGTGACTGTGTGTGTGTGTGTGTGTGACTGTGTGTGTGTGTGACTGTGTGTGTGACTGTGTGTGTGTGTGTGTGTGTGACTGTGACTGTGTGTGACTGTGTGTGTGTCTGTGTGTGTGACTGTGTGTGTGTCTGTGTGTGTGTGTGACTGTGTGCGTGCATGTGTATGTGCATGTGTGGCATTGAACGCCTCACTGGAAGGATGCTGCTTCTTTTTAACCCTTGCATGCTGCAGCGCTCACTTCTAACCCAGCTGATCACCTGGTGAAGGGGGGGGGGCCTGGCAGCCAAAAGCCTGGTCCTGAGTGTGCAGGCAGGAGACCTGGCAAAGCTCCTTGGAAAATCCCATTAGGACCCAAAAATCCAAAGAAGGAAGAAGCAGCAGAGGCACTTGTTGCCTCGGCAGACCCCCCCCTACATCTCTGTCTCTTTGTCTCTCCGTCCTTTCTGAGACCTGATCACATTAGTTCCAGGCCGAGCCCTGAAACCGGCTGTAAGCACAAGTTCAGCGACACTACAGGACCGATCAATACTGATCAATACTGATCCAGATCATGTGGCTACTTCACACATGAACCTGTAGCAGCAGCATAGATCAGCTCATTTACAGTCTTCCTATTATTATACTCCGTCTTCAAACACCACAGTAACAGACTGTCTCTCTGTCCCTCTCCGCCGGCCGTGCAGCAGCAGGATCGGTTCTGACCTTTGACCCGCTCACTGCTGGTGGCCTTCGGCCTCTGGACTCTGAGACGAGGCTGAGTGATGATGAGTGTTCACAGTGACAAAGAAGAGTCCTGCTCATTAAATATCACCGATAACAAACAGCGGAGCTACGAGAACAGAACATCATCACAGACCAAACACACTGAACAGCCCGTGTAAGGACAGCAGAAAGAGGACAGACAGGGCCTGCTGTCTTCAGGGGGACACGCTGCACTTTCCTCTGAACTGCTGAACCCTTTTGTTCACAGCAGGCAGAATACATTCAGAGCTGCAGCCGTCGCAGCGTTTTGTTGTTTGTGAAAAGCCCGGGCTGTAAAATCCTCTCTGAGCGTTACACAACCTCACACACAACCTCACGCACAACCTCACACCGCTGAACTTTGACACACATTGATCCCACAGTCGCTTCATACAGCAGAAACTCAGAGCCTGAACCCCCCAAGACCAGGGTGGGACTGTTTAGAATAGTGTGGGACAGTGGGACGATGTGTAGAGTGGGACAGTGTGGGACAGTTTGAAATAGTGTGGGACAGTGTGAGACAGTGGGGCAGTGTTGGACAGTGGGTCGCCGTGGACAGTGGGACAGTTTAGAATAGTGTGGAACAGTGTGGACAGTGGGACAGTGTGGGACAGTTTAGAACAGTGTGGGACAGTGGGACAGTTTAGAAAAGTGTGGGACGGTGTGGACAGTGTGGGGCAGTTTAGAAAAGTGTGGGACAGTTTAGAACAGTGTGGGACAGTTTAGAAAAGTGTGGGACGGTGTGGACAGTGTGGGACAGTTTGAAATAGTGTGAGACAGTGGGGCAGTGTTGGACAGTGGGTCGCCGTGGACAGTGGGACAGTTTAGAACAGTGTGGGACAGTAGCACGGTGTGGACGTCTGCACTGGGACTGGGCTCCTGGCTCAGACCCAGACCTAGGCTGCAGGGTGTGCTGCTTCCTGTTGTCCCCTGCAGAGGCAGCAGGTCCCTCCTCTCCGTCTAATTGGTCCAGTACAATGAGACGGAGGTGTCCTGTTGGGGGGGCAGCCTCCATTCAGGCCTGCTGTAACCTGAGCCCGCCGTATTATTATGAGACCTGCTCGGCTAACTGCTAGTTAGGGCCCGGCTCTGCGGTGCCACCTTCATTGTGTGGACGCTCCAAGGCTGAGATTATGTGGTGGGGGTAAAAACAAGAGAAAGAGCCCGGCGCCCCGCCCCCCGCTCTGGGAACCTGCTCTAAGTGGACTCAGCGACAGGAGACGGGCTCACAGCTCAGTGAGCTGGTCAGGTTGCTGTGGTCACCTGGAGCCGGTGCCACCCAGCAGGACTCGCCCTTTCATCCTTTGTGGCTCTGAGCAGGAAGGGGAGGGGCTTTTACTCCGCCATGCAGCTGGTAGAGACGCCCGCCCCCCCCATTCAGGATTACACCAGGACAACAAGACCCGGACACGCCTTCAGGTCTTCATCCTGCTCTGAACTTCACCTCCCTGCAGCTCTTCCTCCTCCTCATCATGTCTTCAGTGTCTCCGTCCCCTGACCTTCACATCTTCTGGACACGCGTGTTGTCTCCCGTGTGTGTGATGACCGATCGATTCTTGACGCCCTGAAAGTTTAACTGTTAAACTGCCTGCTGCGTGTTCATCGCAGCGTTCTGCGCTCCCCTGACAGCGCCCTCTGCTGTCTGGTGACAGAGTTGAGGAGGAGGTCAGGGCAGATGGAGGTCCGTGTACGTGTCAGCATAACACAGGAAACAGCATACGAAGACATGAAAGCTGTTTTCTTCTTCTTCTGCTGTATTTCCATGGCGACTGTGGAGGACTTAAATGTGATGAAACCTGCAGACCTTCATCCTCCTCCTCCTCCTCGACACACTCAAAGCTTCTCAGTATCCTCAGTGAGAAGTTAACAAGCTGCCCCCCCCTGTGAACGGGTCGGTTGGAGTGCTCCCTCTTTATCCTCCGTCCTTCCACTGATCACTGAAGTGTGATGTCAGCAGGACGCCGCCCGCTCCGATTGTGTGGGACACTTTTTTTTATTGGATAAGTGGAGCGGCTTCCTTTGTGCCTTTGAGCCTGAGGTGGCCTGTTGGGCTCTTAATCAGCGGCCCTCTGAGGTGCGCTGCGTTCAGGGGGTGGTGGATAAAGGAGCGCCGCCTCATTCAGGCTGAGCTGTTGATCTACCAGCTCATTGTCCGACTCTCCTCTGCATCTCGGCTGAGCAAGGTAAACAAATGGCAAACAAAAGGCGGAGCTTCAGAGCTGAGCCGGCGCTGTGGGGGGTGGGGGCCACTGACCACTGCCCCCTCCTCCACCCTCTACAGCCTCCACACTGCCCTCTGGTCACACGTTAACACTTTATGTGTGTGTTTTGCTCTGAACGTCAGAATCTTCATCACTTCCTCTGTGTGTTCAGGAAGCAACGGGCAGCTCTTCTGTTAGCATACAGTCGGTTCACATCTGTGACATCACTTCCTGATTCTGTTTGCTTTGAAAGGTGTTCAACCATCAATACATCAATACATCAATACATCAATACATCAATATATCAATACATCAATATATCAATACATCAATATATCAATATATTCTACATTTCAAACATTTCAATTCAAACCTCAAAATCCTCCAAACCGTCAACAGCCCCCCCCCCTCCACACACACACACACACACCCCACATGCCCCTCATAGCCCTCTGCCCCCCCCTTTCTTGCTCACCCTCAGGGGATCAGATCAGATTAGTGGTGTGATGATGAGTCTTCACTGCAGCCATGTGACCAAACAGCAGCTTACTGTTGGACTGTGAGTGAGTGAGTGAGTGAGTGAGTGTGGTGTGAGTGAGTGAGTGAGTGAGTGTGTGAGCGAGTGAGTGAGTGAGTGAGTGTGTGAGTGAGTGAGTGTGAGTGAGTGAGTGAGTGTGAGTGTGGTGTGTGTGAGTGAGTGTGTGAGTGAGTGTGTGAGCGAGTGAGTGAGTGAGTGAGTGTGTGAGTGAGTGAGTGTGAGTGAGTGAGTGAGTGTGAGTGTGGTGTGTGTGAGTGAGTGTGTGAGTGAGTGAATGAGTGAGTGAGTGAGTGAGTGAGTGAGTGAGTGAGTGAGTGTGAGTGTGGTGTGTGAGTGAGTGTGTGAGTGAGTGAGTGAGTGAGTGAGTGTGGTG
Source organism: Parambassis ranga (assembly GCF_900634625.1). Classification (NCBI taxonomy): domain Eukaryota; kingdom Metazoa; phylum Chordata; class Actinopteri; family Ambassidae; genus Parambassis; species Parambassis ranga. Next base: position 24,231,455 of record NC_041031.1, read on the forward strand.
TGTGTGTGTGTGTGTGAGTGAGTGAGTGAATGAGTGAGTGAGTGTGTGTGAGTGAGTGAGTGAGTGAGTGTGAGTGTGGTGTGTGTGAGTGAGTGAGTGAGTGAGTGAGTGAGTGTGTGTTCTGCTATTCATTTCTTTTGGATGAGTGTTTTTATTGAGTGTGCTGCTCTGTGTGTGAGTGTCTGATGGTTTTCTTGCAGCAGATTTGTTGATACTGTGAAAAATGAGTGAGGCTGTGTCCTCCTGTTGCGTTCATCCTGCAATGATTTAATAAATCACAACACACAGACACACACAGACATCTGATTCTCACATATCAGTGCTGGTTCCAGAGGTGGTCTGAGGACCGTAGGGGCCCCGCTGAGGGCTGCCATGTGTCCTTCACACAGCAAAACATGTGAGCGGAGAGAACTCGAAACAAAAAGAAAAAGAAACATTCACACAACTACCGTAAACAAACCACAGTAAACTGTAAACAAACTACAATAAACGCAAACAAACTACGGTAAACAAACTACAGCAAACTGTAAACAACTACAGTAAACTGTAAACAAACTACGGTAAACAAACTACAGTAAACTGTAAACAACTACAGTAAACTGTAAACAAACTACGGTAAACAAACTACAGTAAACTGTAAAAAACAACAGTAAACAACTAAAACGTCAAAGAAACGTTTGAAAGTTTGTCATTAGTTTGATGTTTTCTTTTGCCTACTGTTCGAATTTAACAACATATTGCACCGACCTCTGACCACCAAACACACACACACACACACATCTGAAAACACTGGATTAAACTGTGACTAATACGGCGTTAATTGTCAGCACATTCCCGCCTGTCTGTGCGGCGTCTCGGTGGAATTTAGATATCGAGGAAGTTTTAAAAAGCTAGTTAAGTTCTATTCAGCTGCGCTCCAAGGCAGCCATTGATGAGGCCAAAGTGAGAGAGTAAAGAGCCACAGCGGGGGGCGTGGAGGAGCGTGGAGGAGCGAAACATCAGCGTTAAGGCACCGAGGCCATCTCAGAGTCCTCCCAGCTGCCGGCGCGGAGATCCCACACAAAGGCCGTCTAATTGAGAACAAACTGTCAGTGAAAGAGACGAGACCGTGACCGGAGAGGAGGCCGCTCCGGGCCGCGGGCCAGCTCCGGGACCCCGGCTCAGTCTATCACCAGGACCGTGGCCCCTTCGGGCTCCTCAGACCACTTGTGACTGACACAGGAGGCCACAGAGGATAACACGCGCAGCGGGCCGACACAAAGGCCTTTCAGTCCAGACACAGTCCAAACTCAGCCGACTGTCAAGTGTGAAGGAGTCTGAAAGGATGGAGGGACAGAGAAGTGTGAGGTCTGAGGGGGCGGAGGGGAGGAGAGGGGCAGAGGTTTCACTTCCTGCTTCATCTCATCAAAGAATCTCTGCAGAGTGTTGCACCTACTGCTGAACACTGTCCTAACACTGACCATCGCTCACACACAGCTCCACCAGCTGAGGCCGACCTGGACTCTTTGATGGAGTGTGGTGTGTGTGTGCGGCTGTCCAGTGGTGGTGTCACCTCCATCTTTGGTTCTGCTCAAACACAGCCTGACATCCACATGTGTCTGGAGGAACCTTGTGACAGTTGTCAGGTGTTAGCATGGCTCCGAGTGGCCGCCGCAGGGCTCCGGGTGGCCGCCGCAGGGCTCCGGCCAGGTTTGTGGTGATCGGAGGCGTCTTTGTGCTCTGCTGTGTTTTTGAGGAGGATCTCCTCTCTGGCCTCATGCTCCACTGCTGCATGTTTGGAGTGTAGATGAAAAGCAGCTCTACCACCAACAGAGCTGAATGGTCATTGTGAGGTTCACAAAGGCGGCTGCAGGGGGACACAGGACTCACTCGTCTCAATGGTTCACTTTAGGAGCTTAGACAAAGGCGTCAAAACACAGATAGAGGCTCTAAAAGAGGAGCACCACTCGAGTCTGAGGGACTCATCTGGGATTGTGTTCTCTGTTAAAGACGCCATCAATCACCCCATCAGTCCTGATTTACATGTTCACTCAGGAGCATCAATCATCCCAAACCTGCAGCAAAGCGCTGAAGCATCCCTGCTGCAGCGGGTCTGCTGCACGCCTCCTGTTGGTGGCTGAGTGCTGACACATTTCTGAGGAAGAACGTTCTGTCGAAGCAGAAATCCTGACGCTGTCCACGGCCCCGGTGCACCGTGTCTTTGCAGCACAGCTCTGCTGTAAGACCTGAGCGGCCCACATTGGACCGGCAGTTATGTTGCTGACCTCTGAGACGCGGGAGAAGACAGAGGCCGATTTCTTTTTTACAAACGCTGTCAGATGTTCTGCTGGGTGCAGCAGTGCTACGATAACATCAGAGGAACATTCAGACATTCCAGCACTGAGCTGTTTTATGACTTCATCGTCTGAGTTTGACCCACAGGCTTCTGAGGAGCCATTTTGAGGCCTGTCATCTTAATGTTCTGTGTGACAGGTCCAGCAGCTTCCCAGAACCACGCTGAGAGGGCGAGCCCCCACAGAAACGACGACAGGAGACGCAGCTCTGACTGCACCGCGCTGCCACGCTCGTAGAAACACAGGACACATGACAGCTTAGGTCCTCAGGTCTTTGCTCCCTCGGGTGCAGAGGATTTGGAGAGGAACACTGCTGTCCTCAGCACGTCACGGCACACGCTGCCCAGAACCAGTTCACACTCTTTATATTTATCATGTCCTCAGTCCCCTGCTGTTGACTTCAGACTTCCTGCTCCATTCTTTATTGTGTGTTTCTTTGCTGATGACACACTTTGGTTTGCTTCACCTCAGTGATGTCAGAACACACTCCTGTAGAATGAACAGAGTCTGTGCTGTCTGCGTGACGTCAGGCCCGATCAGCTGAATGTCCTTCTGGAAACAAACAGCACATCACTCTGTGTCCACGTCCTCTCGCAGTGGACGGACCCTGCTCTGATTATTCCTCCCATCTGTCCCTGTTTCTGTGTCACAGCGGCTGACAGGACTCTGCAGCCCACAAACACTGAGCTAGTGGGGAGGGGGGGCCCAGACACACACACACACACACACACACACACACACACCCCACTGCCCCCAATTGTGTCTCTGCACACCAAAGCACTCTTCTATAGCTTTTTGATTGGCTTTCAATCCCCACATCACTGACAAGGTTCTCTATGGGAGGAGGAGTGTGTGTGTGTGTGTGTGTGTGTGTGTGTGTGTGTGTGTGTGTTGTGGGCTTACTAAGAAGATTTAGTGTGTGTGTGTGGGGGGGGGGTATTTTTCAGGGGGAGGAAAGTAAAAACTGGGACAGATGGGGCTGATTGTTGCTCTCTACACAAATTAAGGAGCGAGGCATCTGCAGAGAGAGAGGACGACCGAGGAAGTTATGACTGAGGACAGAGGGACACAGACAGGGACGCAGAGACAGAGACAGACTGACGAACATTTGTGTTGTTTGTCAGGGTGGTCCTCATAACTTCAGTGACACATACACACTCCTGTGTTGTAATGTGAGGAACACACTTGTTAACATCGTGCAGAGACTGTGTGTGTGTGTGAGGCTCTGTGGAGCAGCTCAGTGAGAATTGTTTGTTGTGTTGTTTGTTATATTTTTGTCTGTGTCCATGTCTTGTGTGTCCTCCTGTCCTCTGTCCTGTCTGCTGTCTGTCCTCCGCCTGCAGCAGGTGAAGCAGCAGCCCTCTCTGCGGCTCACCTGTTTCCAGCCTGTGTGTTTTTCTAAGAGCTGTAAAACTTAGCTGGAGCCCCGCCCCCTGCAGAGGTCAGAGGTCGCTGTATAGACGAGCAGTGTGCTGGATTTAATGTGAACCTTTATTCCTTTACGGCTTTTGTTTTGTTCACACACACACACTCAGACTTGGAGACCTCGTGTGACAAAGCAAGGTCATCAGCAGGATTATTCCAGCAGGGCTTTCATTGGACCCAGAACACAGCAAGCCCATTGGACAGAGACTCCTACAAGTGTCCATAAGTCCAACACAACTGTCTGTCATCGTGTGTGTGAGAGAGAAAGTTTGAAGATTTGAACACACATAAAGAAGGAATATTGTAAAGCCCCAGTCAGTCAGCTGATCTATGAACCAGTGACATTAAACCCCCCCCCACACACACACACACACACAGTGTGACACCATGAACACCACACACACACACACACACACACACACACACACACTGTGTGACACCATGAACACCACACACACACACACACACACACTGTGTGACACCATGAACACCACACACACACACACACAGGTGATCTACACCCACAGGCACACACTCACTGTCTGACACCATAATCAACACACACAGGTGCAGCATGGCGCTGTTGGTGTTGGCTCGGTCAGACCTTCCTGGTCTGGATCCACAGGGCCCCCTGTCCTCCTGCTGGGTGGAGTGGACTCATCGTTTCCCAGCGGCTCAGTCCCTTCTGAGGTGGACGGAGAGTGATCACCGGGATCGACCTCTGCCCTGACAGTCCCAGAGCAGGGAAATAAACCTCCTCTCTTTACAATCATGCATCAGTAGGAGACAGTGTGTCTCCTGTCCTCATGGTTAACACAGTGTAGATCTGTTACAGTTTGTTGTGTTTATGTACAATGTGGTCACTGAGCGTCCTCTGTCTGTCCCCACGTGTCTTCAGTTCCTCCTGACACATCTGGAAGCGCTCGGATCAGACGTGGGTCTGTGGTCTCAGCCTGACCAGTTCACAGGTTAAAGCCCTGAAGACGGAGCAGCAGCTGTCAGCTCCTCCCTGCAGAAATGTGCTGAGGGACAAAGTGATGAGGGACTTTCTGACCGCGGCTCATCAGCAGCTTTAATGAATCCTTGTGGGATCCTTTCACACATGTGAAGGAGCCTGTGGGAGCGCCCAGGTCTTAACAAGCTCTGTTTGTTCACGGAGGCTCCGCGCCGATGATCTGCTCTCAGCTCACAGATAATGCTGAGGACAAACGGCACAGAGAAAGGACGGGCTGAGAGTGAAGAGCTCTTAATGAGATGGAGGGTCACTGCTTTGTCCTGCAGACACAGAGCGGGGCTGAAGAGGCCCACAGAGATCAGCAGCAAAAAGCATTTTATCAGGAGACAAAGTCCTTCATCAGTCTGCAGAGACAGAGCAGCAGGGTCAGGGGGACAACACGCTGGACAGAGGACAGGACACAGACTGACGGCGTCTTCAGCCTGTCTGTCTGAGCTCTGCCTGTTTTCCCTGTGCTGTGAACAGGAGGTCTGTCCATGTGACCAGACTCAGCTGAGCAGTGCATTGTGGGTAGATGACTCCACAGCAGGTTGTTTCTCATGCTCCATGGTAACAACCAGCACAGGTGAGCCTCCATGGTGAGACATCACAGGCAGCAGTCCACAGCCAGAAAACCTCACAGAGGCCGAGCAGGGACAGGACAGTCAGCCCGCCGTCCACCCGGACCATTTTACTTCCTGTCACTTCCTGTGGCAGAGCCTGGTCAGGGTTAGCTCAAGATGGAAGCTCTCATTTTACCAGGAAAACCCTTCCTATCTGCTTCAGTTACCACGGCAACAAGCCAACGTTTTTCTGTAAGAAATGAAGCATGGAAACGAGTTTTCTGACAGTGGAAGGTTTTCAGCCTCTGGACTCCTACAGGTCTGGTCTTGGACTTGTGTTGAACTCGACGGTGGTCTGCAGCTGTCCACACCACAGACAGAGTGTGTGTGTGTGTCCCCTCGGGGCATTTTGTCACTTAGGAGTCGGACACTTGGCTGATCAGTTTTCCTCCCCCTGAAGTGCTTCAAAGGCCGGATGAGCAGATTAGCTCTCAGGACTAACTGGTTTAGGAAGGTTTGGGCTCCTCTCTGAAATCCATCCTCTTTGTTGGGCCTCATCGGCCCGCCGGCTCTGTTCCTGTTGGCAGCTTCTTCACACCGCTTTAATTCATTTTTCTCTGCTTCAGTGAGCTGCAGGGGCCTGCAGAGGACATTACCTGGTCCCCGTGTCCTGCAAGCACACAATAAATGCAGCAAAGGTCAGAAGCTGACAGGACGCCACGTTTCAACTCTTTGTTTCTTCTTTTCAAACACAGCACTGAGGGACGACATGAAGGTCTGCTGCCACCTGCTGGTCACTCAGAGCATCACACACTGTTAGGTCTACCAGAAGCAGGGACATTCAAAGTATCGTAAAAATCAGCTGTGGAGTTATCCAGCCAGCCAATCACGTTGCAGCTCTGCAGCATGTGTGGTATTGATTGATCCACGTGTCCCACAAGGAACATACGGTTCTATCAGGTCCTGCAGAGATCATGGAGCTAGTCCATGTAGACCCTTGTAGGTGAGCAGAAGGATCTTGAAGTGTGTTCTTGAGCCACTGGGAGCAGTGAAGAGATGCTGGAACAGCAGAGGTATGATCCTGTCAGAACTCCAGCTGCTGCCTCTGGACCAGCTGTCCATGCAGTGATGTGGACATCCTGACATGGTGAGCTGCAGGAGTCCAGTCCAGAAGCAACAACAGCCTGGAGGAGTTTTTCAGCATCACTCTGAGAGGATGCTCCTGAAGCGTCTCACAGATGTGTTTAAGGAGGTTTTTCACAGATGTTTATGGACTCGACCGGAGACCAGGTGTAGTGGCTTCTTATATTCTCTCTCAGTTTCTTCATCTCTTGAGAAATGACAAGAGACTGTTGTACTCGTCGAGGCGGACGGTGAAATGACTGTCGCTCCGCCATGTCTCATTTATTTTACACAGGTGAACAAAGCACACTTCCTGGTTCTTCTGCGGAAGTCACATGACAACCACAACACAGGTGGCTCAAAATTCAAAAGGCAAATCAAACGTGTTTCTAAATCAAAGTCTGCTTGAATCACAAAAACAAACCTGATGAAATAAACTGTAGTAATGGAGCTTACTGAGGTGTGCTGCTCGGTGATATGCTGTGTGTGTAGAGTTGGTTTGTCCTGCCACCTAGTGGTCATGTGGGAGGACAACAATGTTCCTGATGTTATTTCTTACTATAGAACCATTCTATAAATAGGCCACGTGACACAACCATAACCATAGTTTAGAAACTCAGGAAGTGTTTCTGGGTATGGAAGAGTTAAGCCTTTGTGTGAACGTCTGGAAATGTTCAGGTCTGATCCCTGAGAGAACCTCCTAACACTTATTGATACGTTCTTGTTGTCTTTTATTTTGAAAATGTTCATTTGGTGACGAGCTCTTATTGTGAAATGTTACCGGATGTGCGTCTAGTCCTGCGGTGTGCTGTTTGATGTGGAGCAGAAAGGAGTGTACCGGCGGGTGGGACTGAGCAGGAAGAGAGAGGAAGAAGTCTGGACCGAACCGAACCAGCTTAGAAGAAGAAGAAGAAGAAGCAACAACCACAGAAGAAGAAGAAGAAGGCAGCGGGCGGACAGGCTGCGTCACCACACGAGCCTAACAGCTGCTAATCAAACAGGATCAGACAGCAAGGTGTGCTCAGGCCACGCCCCCTCAGGTGTGTGTCTGTGTGTGTGTGTGTCTGTGTGTGTGTGTGTGTGTCTCTCTGTGTCTCTGTATATGTCTGTGTGTGTGTGTGTGTGTGTGTGTCTCTCTGTGTCTCTGTATATGTCTGTGTGTGTCTGTGTGTGTGTCTGTCTGTCTGTCTGTCTGTGTGTGTCTCTCTCTGTGTCTCTGTATATGTGTGTGTGTGTCTGTGTGTCTGTGTGTGTCTCTCTGTGTCTCTGTATATGTCTGTGTGTGTGTGTGTGTGTGTGTCTGTCTGTCTGTGTGTGTCTCTCTCTGTGTCTCTGTATATGTGTCTGTGTGTCTGTGTGTGTCTCTCTGTGTCTCTGTGTGTGTGTGTGTGTCTGTCTGTCTGTCTGTCTGTGTGTCTCTGTATGTGTGTGTCCTCTCTTCCTGCTGTTTCATTTTGTTGTTGTTGTTAAGCTGTGTGTGTGTGTCTGTGTCTGTCTCTTGTGTGTCTGTGTGTGTGTCTTTGTGTGTGTGTGTCAGTCTGTGTGTCTGTGTGTGTGTCTCTGTGTGTGTGTGCAACAACACACACAGAGAGCTGTGTGTGTGTGTTGTGTTGAGCTGTGTGTGTGTCTCTCTGTGTTTGTGCGTCCTCTCTTTCTGCTGTTTCATGTTGTTGTTGTTGTTGTTGTTGTTGTTGTTGAGCTGTGTGTGCTCCGTCAGCCCAGCAGGATGAAGGCCCTGATGGAGCGCGTGCAGTAAGACCTCAGCACTCCAGGGCAGCGGTCACATGATCTCAGACAAAGAGCCTTTGTTGCTGCAGCAGCCGGTTCTGGATGAGAACCTGTGTGAGGGTCTGAACCTGGACCCACTCCGTCTGGAGGAAGAAGGAGAAGGAGGACCAGAGAGCTCGTCTGCAGCATCATCTCTGAACCTGCCGCGGCCCCTCGGTCCACACGAGGCTCCGCCATCGCCGAGGTTCCTGCTCCGCCTTCCTGCTGGCCGCGTGCTGTTTTTAGCAGGATGGATGGAAGTGGCTCAGCAGGAAATCCCAGCGCTGCCTCGTCTCGCTCACTTCCTGCCCACGCTGACGAGGGGCCGCTGCAACCAGACCACCAAATGTCAGACGGCAGGGAGGAAGAGCGGAGGAGGAGCACAGCCAGTCCGCCTGGGTCCCAGAACCACCAGAGCAGTACAAAGTCCCAGCGGACTGCTGCAGAGCCAGAGAAGCCAGATTTCAGCCAACACACAACCCAACGCGCCCCCCCCACTGTGGGACCACAGCCAGAGGATTCACCGGAAGATGATCCAGATCAGCCAGAACCAGGACACTTGGTAGCTAAACCAGTACAAACAGGACCAGATCAGCCCAAATCTGATCAGAGGAACCACCATCAAGGACCAGACTGTCCCCACCAAAACCACAAGGACTCTTGTCTCATAGAGCAGGAAACTGAAGAGGACCCACCTCCTCCTCTTCCTCCTCCTCCTCCTCCCATGGAGGATTTCGCTGTTTTCAATTCAACCCTTATTCAGGAAATCCAGAAAGAGCTCCGGTTCCATGTGTCTGAGTCCAAGAAGCAGCAGAACCCCTCAGAACCACCTCCAGATGATCTCACTTCAAACACAGCTGAGGGGCGCCACTGCCACCACGACCTTTCTCACCTGGAGACTCCGCCTCCTGCAGACCAGCAGACCCACCCGGGTCCAACGGAAGCAGTAAATCTGGCTCCACCCCTCACCGGTGAGGTGTGTGACCAGATAGCACCCTGTCCTCCTGCTTCTTCTACACCTGAGCCCAAACTCTGTGGCTTCCTGCTGAAGCAGGGGGGGCCTCTGAGGGCCTGGAAGCAGCGCTGGTTCACCTACGAGGAGAAGAAGAACCAGCTGTTCTACTACCGCACGCCGCAGGATGTAACGCCACTTGGCCGGGTGGAGCTCAGTGGCGCCACCTTCACCTATCCATTGAAGGCGGAGAAGGGCACCTTCCACATCAAGACCACCGAACGCACCTTCATACTCAAAGTAAGGAACCACACAGGAAGTCTTCAGTCTTCATTCTGGACAGCTTTAACCCCCCCCACCTCTCTCCTCACCCCTCCCCCTCCAGGCCATGACCCAGGAGCTGATGCTGTATTGGCTGCAGCAGCTGCAGGTGAAGCGCTGGCAGCACAGACAGAGGTCCAGCTGTTCAGACCCGACCAACAACAGCCACACTGCAGGTGAGACAGACCCCCCTCTGATGAGGACTTCTTCCTCCTTCAGAACTTTCTGTTGTTCTTGTTTTGGCCACATGTTCAGGAAGTGGGCGTGTCCTCTGCCCTCCCCCCCCCCAGTGAGTGTTGGGAAGTCGCTCCTCCTGTTCTCTGAAACTCTGAGTCAGAATGAATCTGACATCAGCCCGGCTTACCGCTTACCAACGGGCGTTGCCATGACTACAGCAGCAGTAAACAAACGGTGCAGCCTGGTGGGTGAAGTGGTCACAGCTCAGAGAACCAGAACATGTTTAATGTGTAATGAGGGGTGGGACAACAGGAAACAGGATGTGAGATTCTTTGATGCTGCCCCCCCTGAGCAGCGTGTCCACACAGAGCCCTGCTGGGAGGCTCAGACTCAGACCTCAGACTCAGACCTCAGACTCAGACCTCAGACTCAGACCTCAGACCTCGTGAGCTGCTGTAACGTGTCACAGTACGAGGAGGTCTGACAGCTCACCTGGCTCTCAGGCATTCTGCTCGTGTCCTGACTTGTTCGGCAGCTTCCTGTTTCAGCCCGTTGTTGATGGAGAAGCCTTTTACCAGCCCCCACACAAAACAGCCTGTCAGCGCCCCCTGCAGGCTGCAAAGCTCACTACAATCCTGCTGCTCTGTGCTCAGGCTGTGCTGATTGATCACTGATTGATCACTGACAGCCAACGATCAGTCATCAGATTAGCACACACTGTGTGGTCCTTTCTGATCTCTGTTTCCTGTTTGTGCAGACGACTTCCTGCCGGCGCTGAAGAGCCCTCTGGGTCTGGTGGGAGAGGGGGCGGCCAGCACAGCAGCGCAGCGGATGCCGCTCACCAACATGTCAATCAAGCACCCGCTCATAGAGATCCAGTGAGGCGATGAGTGTGACGCCTGGAGCTCTGTTTGTTGTTGTTGTCCTTCACAAGTTTTACTTTTGTTTTTAGAAACTCCGTCCACAGTCTGCGGAAGAGGTCGTCTCAGGAGTGGAGTCAGAGCGTGTTTCACATAGAAGATCCAGCGTGGACCCCAGGCGGCGCCGGCGACAGCAGCCGCACAGCGTGTAGGACGCACACTGCACAGTACCACCTGACGTCCTGTTAGTCTCTGGGACTGAGGACGTGTCTTTGATCACTTGTTTGTGTGTGAGAACCTTTTAACCCCTTCCTGTCCCATGTCTGCTCCTTCAGCCCCCAGGACTCTTGTTGAGTCTCCAGTTCTGCCCCATCCCATCCCACTGGCTGATCCGGGGGGTCAGGTGTCTCCAGCAGAGGACAGGGAGTCACCATCGCTGTTCAACAGACGCAGCAGGAAAACAGAGACACCCAGCACGTCCACCATGCCGGTCCTCCGCAGGAGCACGTTGTCTTCGTCCTCAGACCGAATGGCTCGGCTGCAACAGGAGAAACAGATGCTGAAGGAGGAGGTCAAAGCTCAGAAGGTGATCAGCTGATCAGGTCAATGACTGCTGTCGGTCTGACTGAAACTCTCACACACTCTTCTGCTCGGTGTCCTGTGCAGGAGCTGGTGTGGATCCTCCACAAAGCCCTGGAAGCCGCTCAGCTGGAGAAACGCACCTGTGCAGAGTTTCTGGCGGTGGACGGCGAGCAGGACCGCCTGGAGCTGCTGCGACACCGCGAGCGGCAGGCAGCCAACCTGCAGACCCAGCTGGAGGAGGCCAGGATGGAAGCAGAGGCAGCGAGGAGGAGTCTCGCAGAAAGAGATGTCCAGCTGGCGGAGCTGCAGCATGCTGTGAGGATGCTGACGGAGAAGAACAACGCCAAGCAGGAGGTGAGGAGGAACCGGAGGTGGACTGCTGATGTTTGACTGCAGAGGAGCCGCTGCTGAGCTCACTGTGGGACTCTTTCCTGTCAGGTGATCATAAAGCTGTCTGATCAGGTGACCGCCTGTCTGTCCGACCCCCGGCGCTCAGACTTGTCTTCAGGCGGCAGGTTGGAGTCTCAGACCCTCAGACGACTTCAGCAGGACGTGGAGAACCTGAAGGTAACAAATCACTAAAAATGATGATAGTTTAGGTGACGGGGACCCAACAAGTCTGACACCTGAGACCGAAAGGCACAAAATCACATCATGAAGCCCAGTTTAACCACAGGTCCCTGTCCTCCTGAAGCCCCTCCCACTCATGGATGGGCCCTCCTCTTTACCTGGTCCACAGTGCCACGGCCTCCTCACCAGTATGCTGACTGAGAAGCGCCTTTTTCTCTATTACTAAACTAAATTAGCTGCTAGCTAACATTAGAAGGTTTAGTATTATGTAGAAAGAGTTCTCCTTTAGTTTTTAGGGCACTCAGACAGGACTGGTGACAGATGGACTCATGACTGGTTCCACACAGAGGAGCTGACGGCCTGACGACACGTCCCTGGAAATGATGTGTTTCAAAGTGTCAGACTTTAATGTGTTTGTGTCTTCAGGATGACATTGAGGCGTATAAGACCCAGAACAAGTTCCTGAACTCCGAGATCTACCAGCTGACCAAACTGTGGAGGACCAGCTCTGAGCAGGAGAAGAGTCTGATGGTGAAGGTGGGTCACGTTGCACCTCTTTCTCTCACCTTTCACTGACAGCATGAGTTCTGATTGCTCTTCTCTGATTGGCTGCAGTGTGCCTACCTGGAAGCCACCAACTGTCAGGTGGAGAGTCGCTACCTGGGAGTCCTGCGGAAGCTGCAGGAGACCAAATCTCTGGACCCGGCTCAGCAAAAGGCCGTTCAGAAGATGGTTGAGGACGCTCTGAAGGGAGAGCTCAAGAAGGTCATGAAGCTTGACACAGACAGGTAATCAGTGGAAATCTAAGCGACCAATGAAACTTCTAATGGTATGAAACATGTGACCAGCTGTGACTTAACCTGTGCTGTGTCAAGGGATCACGACGAGTATGGCTTTAAGATCATCCCAGACTACGAGGTGGAGGACATGAAGCTGCTGGCAAAGATCCAGGCGCTGGAGATCCGCTCCCACAACCTGCTGCACCAGGTCTGAACACACAGCTGCAGGCCGCGGCCACATGGTCTGCGTTTTACTGGCAGGCCCATATGAACCCCCAGAACCTATGTGTCTCTGCAGGAGTGTGTGGAGCGCCCCCTGCTGAGCCGGTGGGCGCAATACCTGGCTGGCAGGTCAGATGATGATCTCTGTCCCTCCCCAGAGCTCAAAATTCTGGTACGGGGTGGCATCCCACGGGAGTACCGGAAGAGAGTGTGGCGCTGGCTGGTCCAAGCTAGAACCAGGACCACCCGAGAGCGCCACCCGCAGCGCTACCAGCAGGTATGGGGGCCTGACACCACCCGTGTATGACCCGCACCTGCTCCACAGTAACCCAGCTGCTGTGTTTCAGCTGTGTGAGAAGAGCCGGATGTCTCCTCATCCTGCCTCCAGACAGATCCAGCTGGACCTCCACCGCACCTTGACAACCAATCAGCATTTCTCCTCCCCATCCAGTTCCACCCTCCAGCAGCTCCGCCGTGTCCTGTTGGCTTTCTCCTGGCAGAACCCTGCTATCGGCTACTGTCAGGGCCTCAACAGGTACTCACACATAAATTACACTCAACAGGACCCCGTCCTTTTTTACATATGACGTTAAGAGTGGACGTAGACTGTCATGTGACAGGGTCATGTGTGTACCAGGTTAGCCGCGATCGCTCTGCTGGTTCTCCAGAGTGAAGAGGACGCCTTCTGGTGTCTGGTGACCGTTGTGGAAGCCATTATGCCTCAGGACTACTACACCAAGAGCCTGGTGGCCTCTCAGGTGAGGCGGCGCCTTCACCTGCTGGCCTTCAGTTATCATGATCAGCGTCATTAATCGATAGTCTCTGTTCAGGCAGACCAGCGGGTGCTGAAGGACTTCCTGGCAGAAAAGCTGCCCCGGTTAGCAGCTCACTTTGAAGATCACGGCATCGACGTGTCCCTCATCACCTTCAACTGGTTTCTGGTGGTTTTTGTGGAGAGTTTGCCAAGTGACATCCTGCTGCCGCTGTGGGATGCCTTCCTGTACGAGGGGACCAAGGTACGCCTGAACGCACCACGAAAACAATACAGACAACCCCTGAACACAACAACCATGTAGACGTAATGCCTGCACACACCACACTGTCCTGGTGTGTGACTCTCTGAGGTGTGTGTCCGTCAGCTGCACTCTGTGTGCTGCAGGTGATGTTCCGGTACGCTCTGGCTCTGTTCAAATACAAAGAGGACGACATCCTGAAGATCCACGACAGCGTGGAGATCTACCAATACCTGCGCTTCTTCACCAAGACCATCTCTGATGGCAGGTAAGCTCCGATCCACCTCCCAGAACTGCAGGTACACATGATGATGATGATGATGATGATGATGATTTTCCTGCAGGAGGCTCACCAGCATCGCCTTCGGGGACATGAACCCGTTCCCTCGCCGCCTCCTGAGGAACCGGCGTGCACTTCACCTGGAGCGCCTGCAGGCGGAGCTGCGCGAGCTGGAGGAGCAGCAGAAGGCGTTCGTCACGGAGAGCACGGAGCGAAAAGACAAAGAGCTTGACAACATGGTGAGCGAGGACGATGAGGAGCTCTGATCCAGAGCGTCCAGAGTCTGTGTGAACATGTGAGAACATGTGAATGTGTTACACAGTACTTGTAGGTAAATATGTCATGGACATAATGCTAGTCACTTTGGGATGAGCACCCTACGATTGGTGAGGGAACACCCTGACCCGGCTGCTCCGAGAGAGTGGGTACATCAGCGTTTAGTGGCGGGCGATCCACGAGCCTTTAGTCACCTCCCCGTCACCACTGGAGCTTTTTACCTGATAGATTGTATGTGTGTACTTCTGTTTGTATCCAGTCCGAATGGTTAGCTCCATGCTAATGCTAACACAGTTTGTTACACTGAACACTAAGCTAACACCAGCTAGCCTGTTGAAGTGTTCATTTCCACTGTGGTGTGAGCACTGATGTTTCTGTTTCTCATGTTTTACTAACGTTGTACTAATGTTTTAACACACCTCCAGTTAGCATAGCTAGCTTCACTTTCTGTTTACAATAGATTTTAAAACAAAAGCTGTTTATAGCTAGAACTCATCCTTTTTAGTGCATTTTAAGCTGAGTGGCGGATGAATCAATAACCCCATATTTCTACTTAAATATGGAAACAACACAAACACAGTTTACAGATTCAAATTTTGCATTTTATTATTTTTCTTAAAAAACAAATATACATAAGAAACCATAGATATAAAAAACCAAAGTTGTTGACCGTTACTGCAGAGAAAGCTAAACTAGTGTTACACCTGACAGTTAAACTGTGTCTAAACTCTTAGCTTGTTGCTATGCAGCTGTCCGTCATGGAGACCTTTGTCTCTGACTAACGGCAGATTTTCACACCCAACACGATGAACACATGAACATGCACTTTGTGTCGGCCCTTCATCTGCTGCCTTCAGGGCCAGCAGGACGGTCCTCGGACCGCCTCATTCACTGATGCTGGAAAAGTCCAGAGGACTGAGAGACGCTCCAATCGGATCATAGGAGCGCAACAGGTTGTTACCATGGCGATGTCTTTGGAGGCGGGACACCAATCTGCCATTAGCAACACTATAAACCCAGACAGCTGAGCTCCAGCTTTTTGTCAAGATGAGGATAATAAACCTTGATTTTCATCTCAGCACCCGAACAACGTAACAGGAAGTAACATACCGACTGAGATGACATCACCGACTCAGGAGGAAGCCATCTTTTCTGAATAAACCTGACAGGCTGCGTCGGCTGCAGTACAAGTTCACCTCCTGAATACACCGTCATGTTAGCGTGTTAGCATGTTAGCTAAAGGCGCATTATAATATTCATATTAATTACATTTCACATTTAATCTGCAGAACATGTTTGTAAAGTTTTCAAGTTTACAAATAAAAACAAAGATGGCCGCCAGTCAACTGAAATTATATTACATGCAGTGTGAGCAGCGACCTTCAGTAAATTGATTCACTTCCTGTTTCCTCCTGATCTTTCCTCGCTGCTGCTCAGCTGACAAGAATGCTGCTCTGAGGTCGACAGAGAAATTTACATGTGATGTCATCAGCACCAGGCGATGTCATCAGCGCCAGGCGATAACGCCATCGCCAGGTGATGTCATCAGCGCCAGGTGATGAGGACATCACAATGTGATCTAATAAAAACATCCCTATTGGAGCGTCCCTCGCCCACAGCACACTCAGCCAATCAGAAAGCAGAGCTGCTCCTCTGCCTGCTGATTGGTTGGATGTAGTGAACAGTGATTATTGATTGGCAGCCAAAGAGCTGGAAGGTTCCGCTCCAACAGCCTGAATGTATTTTTATAGGACAAGCCACATGAAGCTGAACAGGAACATGGATCAAATCTTCTCTGATTTGTACCAAAGGGCTTTTCTGTGTGAAGTATTGATCAGAGCTTTATGTATTGATAACTTTTCAGTTTCAGAGGCTCCTGTTTGAACTGCCAAAGATCTGATATGTTTCAGCTTCAACAACAATCAGGAGGTGGAATGGAACTCTGCTGCTCTTCATCCTAGTGTGTGTCTCTGTGTGTGAGTGTGTGTGTGTGTGTGTGTGTGTCTGTGTGTGTGTCTGTGTCTGTGTGAGTGTGTATGTGTGTCTCTGTGTGTGTGTGTGTGTGTGTGTCTCTGTGTCTGTCTGTGTCTGTGTGTGTCTGTGTGTGTGTCTCTGTGTCTGTGTGTGTGTCTCTGTGTGTGTCTGTGTGTGTGTGTGTGTTAGTATTTGAGCTACTAACACATTCATGAAAAACACTTTGCAGCTACTCTAACTGAAGTCAGTGTGGAAGGAACTCCGTCTTTAGTGCAAATAGTCGACGTGCTCACTGTGGAAGCTCCGCCCCTCGCTGTCATGTGACTGAGACTGTGCCCGCCTCCTCTCCAGAAGTTGTAGGTGTTTGCAGACAGGTGGCGCGTGATGGGTCACAGCCGGCTGCCCCCATGTGTGGAGATACAGGTGGAGTGAAAGTTCACCGTCAGCGGTCGACCTTTGACCTGATGACATCAGCCTGATCAGCTGGTGTCCACCTCCGGACCCATCCAGCTCAGACTGCGGGCCTGATCCTGCATGTCTCAGTCAGTCCAGAGACAGTGCTGTTAAACCTGAGACAGGAGGAGGGAGCATGGCGCTCCACTGCATCAGGACCACTTCCTCGCAGACGTCTGCAGCCTCAGAGAAGGAAGTGATGTCACAGGTCCGAGTGAACACCTGACTGTTGGCAGAGAGCCGTCTGACAGACTTCAACCACATGACACCGTGAACATAAAATGAGAGGCGGGACAGTGCTGTGAGCCGGATCAGCTGATCAGGAGGTCAGCGAGTCGAAGGTCGGAGGGTCACATGAGCAGAAAGATGTCGGCTTGTGTTTCTGGGTGTGTCATCATGTCTCTGGTGTCTGTCTGCAGGACGCTCGGACTCACATCTCAACCTGCAACGAGGCGGCACGCTGGGCGGCTCGGACAGGCGACCAATCATCACGCAGTGTTCAGAGGGGTGTGATGCTGCCGATGGGCGCGCCGCGTGTTGAACAGAAGCAGGAAGACTTGTTGCTGTTGATGTGTCACACGATGCTGTTTGTTTTATTGCCGACGGTCTGAATGCGTCCGTCACTTCTTCTTCTTCTCGGGTTGTTGAAGTGTGGAGGTTTTACACCTCTGCTGAGAAGGGGCCGCCATGACCTGCAGGGTGGGGGTCATGTGACTAACAGCGTGGGCTGATTGGTGTTAGCTGGCTCCTCCTGTGATGTCACGATCACAGGGCTGTCCATTAAGACCGATTGATTATATTGAATAGTCAGTGAATAGTAAATAGTTGTTTTTCAGCTGAACAACAGGTGGCGCTCATTCTCTATTGAACCACAACAGAAGACGATGTCACTCGACAGACAGCTGCAGGCTCATGTAAATGTCAGAGAAATATTTGTCATGCTAACGTGTTAGCTCACTAGTGCTAGCTAGTCACATGACTGTCCTGGCAGCTCATAGCAGTTTATGACTCTGGACCAGGCGACCGGCAGCCAATCAAATTTCTGCTCTAGTGTTTGTTTCCATGACGACTGACCAACTTTGAGCGGACTGCACAGGAGCTGGTCCGGGCGCCCTGAGGCCACGTTCCTATGATGATGCATCCAACATGGAGTCCAGGTGAGTGTTGGCAGCCGAACAAAAACGCAACTGAGGGACGATGAGTTCTTTTGTAAAAAAGGACATCACTACCAAAAAATGCATCAGCCAGTTTAAAATCTGCAGCGCTTCAGTATAAAGTGCTTCATTACATTGTTACGTTTTTACAGTTTCTTATTAAAATATCGTTTTCCCTGGAGTGAAACCATAGTAAACATGTTACACGTTGGTAAAAATAAACATTTGGAATGTCTCTTTTTTTTAAGAAGTCCCATTGGCTGATTTTGGTCAAGCTGAACTCGTCCCCGCAGCCTGAAACAGGAAGACGTCCACATGGTTAACACACACCACATGTGAGCAAACCATCGTGGGAACGGCGGCCAGGAGAAGCAGGCGATGAGTCAGACAGACGGAGCAGAGCCAATCAGGTGAATGCTTTTATTTCATGGCGTCATGGAGCCATCGTCCGGTCACAGGCGGACAGACTGTCAGGAATCAAAGGTTCAAATCCTGACTGTAAACTCCTGCTGTGACCGCACGATGAGGGCGAGTGACATGCAGGAAACTAGGACCCAGCAGACACTGGTCACATGATCAGTGGGTTCTGTGTGTGTGTGTCTGCAGGCAGAGAGTGTGTGTGTGTGTGTGTCTGCAGGCAGAGAGTGTGTGTGTGTGTGTGTCTGCAGGCAGAGTGTGTGTGTGTGTCTGCAGTCAGAGAGTGTGTGTGTGTGTGTGTGTGTCTGCAGTCAGAGAGTGTGTGTGTGTGTGTCTGCAGTCAGAGTGTGTGTGTGTGTGTGTGTGCAGAGTCACTCAGGTGTTCAGACAGAGATCAGCTGCAGGTCAGACAGAGACTCTGAGTGTTGGTCATGTGACTCCATCATGGCGTCCTGCTGAGGGGGACAGGACTTTATGTGCTGAGTCTGGTTGGAGTGAACTCTTTGTTTTTTTAAGATCAGGATAAAGAGTTCTGATGCGTTCAAGGACTACCAGGATTTTTCCTGCTCTTACAGTTTTGAGGGCTTCCGATGGTTAATGACTATATTCATACATTTAAACAACATGAGGTAAAGAGTTTTTGTCTGCTGAGTCCTTTTAAAGCACTTTGGTGAGAACGTCAGGCCATAACAAACAAACAAACAAACAAACAAACAAACAAAGTATAAAAATATTTTCATATAAAACATACAAAAGTAAAAAATAAAAAACACAAACTCATTAAGGAGTTTAGTCCCAAAGGCTGCTGCTGAGGGTGTGATGGTGGTGATGGAGATGTGATGATGATGGTAATAATTTAGATTAGCATGCATGAGGTCATCCAGTCAGCACACTCAGGAGAGAATTCATCTGTTAGCATGCATCAGTTAGCAGTTAGGTGTTAGCACATGTCTGCTAGCACGTTGCGGCGACCGAGGCAGATATAACAGCTGATTTAGCGGAGGGGGCGGGGCTTGGTGCGCGCAGCAGGCTGACGAACAGGAAGAGGGTGGATGTGGGCAGGCAGATGCAGAGGAAGAGGACAACATCCTCGCTAAGACAGAGGACGAAGACGCTCTGCTCCGTCAGCACCCAGTCTACAAGCACCCCCACCAGCAGGTAGTACACCTGGAACTCCTGAAGCTCCTCCCATTCCCCACCGCCCCACTCCAGCCCCGCCTCCACTGCTGCCTCCTCAGATGAACTCTTCCGCCTGGTCACACCCCCTCCACTGGTGCCGTCACTCACCATGGGCTTCATCTCTGCGCCCTCTGACACCGCCTCCTTCACCCGGCATCGCCCGCGCTCCACAGCACGCTCCAACCTCCGACTGCTCTCCACAAACTCCTGCAGGGGTGAAACACAGGCAGTTAGGGGCGGGGTGTTAACACGAACACAGCAAAGGACCGTGCACAGAACCCAGAGGAACAGAGGGGAACCGGGCCGACAGAACCTCACAGAACAGTGCATTCAGACCCAACAGAGCCTCCCAGTCAGTCACTACTCACACGCTGTGGGTCATGTTTCTGGATTCTGGATCTTTCAACATGCTCTGACGTGTGACGCGTGTGTGACGCCTGTGTGTGTGACGTGTGTGTGGCGTGTGTGTGACGTGTGTGTGACGAGTGTGGCGTGTGTGTGACGTGTGTGTGTGAAGTGTGTGTGGCGTGTGTGTGACGTGTCTGTGACGAGTGTGACGTGTGTGTGACGCGTGTGTGACGTGTGTGTGACGCCTGTGTGTGTGTGTGACGCCTGTGTGACGCGTGTGTGTGTGTCGGCGCTGCACTCTGGTGCTGATCTCACCATCAGAGCTTTGTCCATGAAGAACTCTTTCCCTGGAGTGCCGTCATTGTACTTGGTGTCAATGGCAAAGCAGAGGAAGAGGACGTCCACCACGATCTCGAAGATGGACAGGAAGCAGTGCGCCACCAGGAAGGAGAAGAGACACACAATGATCAGTGGCAGCAGCCACTCAGCGTAGTCCCGCTGGTAGTTCAGGAGGAGGACGCCGGCGAACGCTGTGGATGTCACGATCAGGATCTGAGAAGACACGTTCAGACATGTTTACACATCACCTCTCTCCTGCTGCTCATTTGTGCTAATCAGACCGGATCTTCAGAAATAGGTCAGAATCGGGGGGACCAGCCCGCCACCACCTCACCTTCCCCAGGAACAGCACAAAGTCTCCAATGGCGTTGATTGTGGCGACGCGCAGGGCGTTTTCCACCAGGATGACAAAGGCGTCGCGTGCAGACGTGCAGAAACTGGTGCTGTTGATGGCTGTGGCTGCATATGCATTCTAGGAAGCACAACGGACACGAGTAAGACCAGAACCGGGGCGCGGGGGTGGGGCAGTGTGATGCATTGTACCTGATTGAGATAGTTGAGGCACTTCTCCAAACACCACAGACAGCAGATACATGTTTTCAGCAGGCAGCGGGCGCACGCGTTCTCCTGACAAACAACAACAACAACAACTTCATTCATGTTCTCAGACACCGACACTCAGCAGCGAGCTTAGATCAGGCACCTTTCCTTTCAGCTGGTTGTGGATGTACATGAGGATGAGGCGCGGGATTTTCACCAGCGTGATGATGAAGGATCCTTTGGCCACAGTGCCCAGGTGGTACCGCACCAGTCTCAGGACTGAGGACAAGATCGGGGTCACCGGGAGTCTGTTTTTGTCCCTAAAACACAAAGTGTGAGTTGGTGACCACGGCAGGAGGCCGGCCTTCATTGGGCTACAGCTGTGAGGGCTCACCTGGTGAAGTAGTACGTGACCACGGCGCCGGCCACCGTCATCTGCTGACAGGCCAGGATGAACTCACTGATCCACACCAGGCCCACAGCGTGGTACCAGGTCAGGTACTGCAGAGGGCCTGTCAGCCTGAACTCTGTCAGACCTGTCTCCTCGTTCTGGACCGGGTTTCCTGAAGAGAAGAGACAGCAGAGCTTTAGAGCCAGAACAACTTCCAGTTTCACAGAGACACATTCTTCCTGACTGCAGCGACTGACCGGTGGTTCCGAGGAAGAGCAGCACCAGGATCCAGTAGATCCAGAAGAGCAGGAGGGCGAGGAACGTGACGAACGGCTGCAGGGTGAGCAGGGGGAGGTGGATGAAGACTTTCCCCGCCACGTGGAACAAAGCGATGGTCAGAGCCACCCGCTTCCTCATGAACAGCATCAGCAGCAGCAGGATGACCTGAACACAGACACACACTCAGTCCCGGTTCTGGTTCCACCGCACCCTGTGTTCACCTGTGGTACATACAGTAAAGACGGTGGCGGCTACGGCATAGACGAGCAGCGCCTGTCCGCTGTCTCTGCTGACCTCCACCTCCTCTTTCACCTCCTTCTGCGTCTTGGAGGAAGTGTTGTTTCCATACAGCTGGTGGTCGATGTACAGCCACCAGAGAACGCCGGTCCCCGCTGAGACAACACAACACAACACAACACAACAGCACGTCACACACCACACTTCACCTCACAGCAGTGCAGGCAGGAAGTGACCTCACCGAGGGATCCCAGAACAACTAGCGAGGTGAGGATCCAGACGAGGACGGCCGAGATGTAACGGATGATGACCATGAGGATCATAGAGAGGACTGAGGGACACAGGGACAGTCAGTCACATGACCAAACACATGTGATCCACTTTTATTTCCTGTACATTGATTTATGTCTGAGGACTCGTTCACACAGGTCCTGTCAAAGGACGGCCCGAGTCTGTTAATACATGTTTACTGGTTCTGGTTCTCACCCAGAGCGAGCACGCACAGTCCGATGATGATCTCTTTACTGGCGGCGACGCCAGCAATCAGTCGGTGCAGAACGCTGTTATCGCCCACAAACGTCACCACAGCCTCTGCAAACTTGGCGTAGCAGGACACGTCCACTGGAGTGCAGCGGTTAAACACTGGCAGCGGCTTGCTGAGGACACACACAGGTCAGAGGTCAGAGACTGTACTGAGAGTTCCGAGGACTCAGGGCAGACAGATGGACGTACCTGGGAGGAACAGGAAGTTTGGGACATTTTTCAAATCGCTCAGGGAGACCAGGATATTTATGACCTGCTAACTCGTAGGAACACAGCTCCGAGCCTGCAACAAACGGCAGAGGGAGAGACGTGATGCATCACCTTGATCACCTCCATCTCCACCACCCTCACCAGGGGTAACACGTTAACTGGTCCCTCTGTGTGAACGACAGTGGCTTCTTTCTTAACCAACATGGCTGCCAGAGGAGCTGTGAGGTCACCTGATCAAATGTCTGCTGTCATGCTTCAACACGTTCCTGTCTTGGACACAGTGAGTGCTCTGAGTCAGAGGGTGGCCATGATGGAGGACAAATGGAGCAGAGTGGCACCGATGACACGGATCACACGAATGCTTCCTTTGTTACTGTACTGTGTGTGTGTGTGTGTGTGTTCAGTACTGTCTGTGTGTCCTTTCCGCAGACATTCGATCATCGCCATGATGTGACAGCAAGCATCCAGCCAGCTGATGACATCACAGCTTCCTCTACATCCAGAGGTCCTTCTATCACTGAGGACCCACTGAGGGACCAGCCACAGACACGTCAGACTACATTTCCCATCAGCCCCCACTGAGAAAGGTTTGTACCTGTCTGTGGCTGTGCTCAGTGCTGACATCATGTGACTGTGATGGCCTTACCATTTAACATGGCGAACCTCCTCAGGTCCTGGTAGGTCTTCAGCTCCTCGGTGGGACACAGAGACACACACAGAGCCATGGACTTGATTTTCCTCTGAACAATGTCGATGTTACAGGGATCCAGGAAGAAGACAAACCTGCAAACACACAATAACCAGAGCTAATGTGACCATTCAGTCCATCCATTCTCTGAAGCTGCTTTGTCCCGCACCGGGTCCCGGGGACCCGAGCTATCATCGGCAGGAGGCAGGTGAGCTCTGCAGCCCAGAGCCTGACCCCAGGCAGACAACAGTGGGTCACATATTCAAAATAAACAACAGCGGTGCTATAGAATACATTAATGTGTAACAATCCCTCATTTAAATAGAACGATCAGTCAGAAAGCAGTGGGGGCGGCACTCAGTGATGTGTTCAGTGGCAGACACGCTGCTCTACAGATATAACTGACCACAGCCTGCCGTGACTGCAGGTTAATCCCATCAGGAGCATCAGTCCATTCAGCTTAGCACAGCTGCAAGGTTAGCATCCCAGAATAAGCTGTCAGCAGTCTGGAGCTGTGTTAGAGTTTCAGAGCAGGCGTGTCAGAATAATCATAATGTTCTGAGGAGACTGGCTGCAGCTTTGAGTAAAAATAGAAGCAGAGGAGGATTAGAGCTGAGCAGAATGTCAGAATGCAGACGTGGGAGAAACAACAAAGAGTCCATACTGTGAGACCGCCGAGCCCTAAAACACTCACTGCTCCTACGACGGCAGAAATCTCAGCTGACCTGAGATCTCCTCAGGTTCCAGAGCAGCAAAGCTAACATGCTAACACACTGCTGTTTACACGCCACATGACATCAGCTGCTTTCTGCAGGTGGAGCTGCAGGGAAAAATAGGACGTGTGTGTGAGAGAGGGAATCTGTGTAAGCAGGCTGACTGATGAGTCACCCTGTCAATGTCAGCACAGTCACTGATCTGTCCTACAGAACCTAAACTCACCACATGCTCAAGAGCCAGGATCTACAACCAACCCGTCCTTCCATCACTGAGGACTCGCTGAGGGACAGCTACAGACACTTCAGACTACATTTCCCATCAGCCCCGGCTGAAGGAAGAGTGTACCTATCTGTCGCCGTGCAGAGTGCACGTGGAGACATCATGTGACCTTACCATACCACACATTCATGACCAGGATGGGCCGCACTAAGACACTTCAGTAAAACTACAATCATGTAGTAGTACTACTGCAACACTACAGCAGCAGTCTGCCACAGAATCACACAGACAGACAGACAGCACTGAAATACAGCAAAGCTACAAACACACACACAGAACTACACCGACTGTCACACGCTGAGCAGCCAATCACAGTGAAGCACTCACTTCCTGTCAGTGTGGTCGAGGCCACTCAGCCGCACACCTTCGATCTGCTCGTTGCGCTGGCCGCAGGTGTTGCCGTAGCTGTCATAACCAAAGACGAGACGAGCGGCGCCGCCGGTGACGATGGTGAAGCCGCAGATGCTGCCCTGCAGGACAGAAACACAGCGGCGGTCAGGGAAGGCAGCAAGGCCTCTGATTGGCTGTCATCAAGCAGTAACAGTTATCAATTCGATTACTAACTGTCCATGTGTGTGTGTTTACTGTACTCTACTGTGTGTGTGTTTACTGTACTCTACTGTGTGTGTGTGTTTACTGTACTCTACTCTGTATGTGTGTTTACTGTACTCTACTGTGTGTGTGTTTACTGTACTCTACTCTGTGTGTGTGTTTACTGTACTCTACTCTGTGTGTGTGTTTACTGTACTCTACTCTGTATGTGTGTTTACTGTACTCTACTGTGTGTGTGTTTACTGTACTCTACTGTGTGTGTGTTTACTGTACTCTACTGTGTGTGTTTACTGTACTCTACTCTGTGTGTGTGTTTACTGTACTCTACTCTGTATGTGTGTTTACTGTACTCTACTGTGTGTGTGTTTACTGTACTCTACTCTGTGTGTGTGTTTACTGTACTCTACTGTGTGTGTTTACTGTACTCTACTGTGTGTTTACTGTACTCTACTGTGTGTGTGATTACTGTACTCTACTGTGTGTGTGATTACTGTACTCTACTGTCTGTGTGTGTTTACTGTACTCTACTGTCTGTGTGTGTTTACTGTACTCTGTGTGTTTACTGTACTCTACTCTGTGTGTTTACTGTACTCTACTGTGTGTGTTTTCTGTACTCTACTGTGTGTTTACTGTACTCTGTGTGTGTATGTGTTTACTGTACTCTACTGTGTGTGTGTGTTTACTGTACTCTACTGTGTGTTTACTGTACTCTACTGTGTATGTGTGTTTACTGTACTCTACTGTGTGTTTACTGTACTCTACTGTGTATGTGTGTTTTCTGAACTCTACTCTGTGTTTACTGTACTCTACTCTGTGCGTTCACTGTACTCTGTGTGTGTGTGTTTACTGTACTCTACTGTGTGTGTGTTTACTGTACTCTACTGTGTGTTTACTGTACTCTACTGTGTGTGTTTACTGTACTCTGTGTGTTTACTGTACTCTACTGTGTGTGTGTTTACTGTACTCTACTGTGTGTGTATGTGTTTACTGTACTCTACTGTGTGTGTGTGTGTGTGTGTTTACTGTACTCTACTGTGTATGTGTGTTTACTGTACTCTACTGTGTGTGTACGTGTTTACTGTACTCTACTGTGTGTGTGTGTGTTTACTGTACTCTACTGTGTGTTTTCTGTACTCTACTGTGTGTGTTTACTGTACTCTACTGTGTGTGTTTACTGTACTCTACTGTGTGTGTTTACTGTACTCTACTGTGTATGTGTGTTTACTGTACTCTACTGTGTATGTGTGTTTACTGTACTCTACTGTGTATGTGTGTTTACTGTACTCTACTCTGTGTGTTTACTGTACTCTACTCTGTGTGTTTACTGTGCTCTACTCTGTGTGTTTACGTGTTTACTGTACTCTACTGTGTGTGTGTGTTTACTGTACTCTACTCTGAGTGTTTACGTGTTTACTGTACTCTACTGTGTGTGTGTGTTTACTGTACTCTACTGTGTGTGTGTGTGTTTACTGTACTCTACTGTGTGTTTACTGTACTCTACTGTGTGTATATGTGTTTACTGTACTCTACTGTGTGTGTGTTTACTGTACTCTACTGTGTGTGTGTTTACTGCACTCTACTGTGTGTATGTGTGTTTACTGTACTTTTGTGTGTGTGTTTACTGTACTCTATTCTGTGTGTGTTTACTGTACTTTACTGTGTGTGTGTTTACTGTACCCTACTGTGTGTGTGTGTGTGTGTGTGCGTACTGCACTCTACTCTGTGTGTGTGTGTGTGTGTTTACTGTACTCTACTGTGTATGTGTGTTTACTGTACTCTACTCTGTGTGTTTACTGTACTCTACTCTGTGTGTTTACTGTGCTCTACTCTGTGTGTTTACGTGTTTACTGTACTCTACTGTGTGTGTGTGTTTACTGTACTCTACTGTGTGTGTGTGTGTTTACTGTACTCTACTGTGTGTGTGTGTTTACTGTACTCTACTGTGTTTACTGTACTCTACTGTGTGTATGTGTGTTTACTGTACTCTACTGTGTGTGTGTTTACTGTACTCTACTGTGTGTGTGTGTTTACTGCACTCTACTGTGTGTATGTGTGTTTACTGTACTCTTGTGTGTGTGTGTTTACTGTACTTTTGTGTGTGTGTTTACTGTACTCTATTCTGTGTGTGTTTACTGTACTTTACTGTGTGTGTGTGTTTACTGTACCCTACTGTGTGTGTGTGTGTGTGCGTACTGCACTCTACTCTGTGTGTGTTTACTGTACTCTACTGTGTGTGTGTGTGTGTGTTTACTGTACTCTACCATGTGTGTGTTTACTCTACTCTGTGTGTGTGTGTGTGTGTGTGTTTACTGTACTCTACTGTGTGTGTGTTTACTGTACTCTACTGTGTGTGTGTGTGTGTTTACTGTACTCTACTCTGTGTGTGTGTGTGTTTACTGTACTCTATTCTGTGTGTGTTTACTGTACTCTATTCTGTGTGTGTTTACTGTACTCTACTGTGTGTGTGTGTGCGTACTGTACTCTACTGTGTGTGTGTGTATTTACTGTACTCTACTGTGTGTGTGTGTGCGTACTGTACTCTACTGTGTGTGTGTGTGTTTACTGTACTCTACTGTGTGTGTGTGTGTGTGCGTACTGTACTCTACTGTGTGTGTGTGTGTGTGTTTACTGTACTCTACTGTGTGTGTGTGTGTTTACTGTACTCTACCATGTGTGTGTTTACTCTACTCTGTGTGTGTGTGTGTTTACTGTACTCTGTGTGTGTGTTTACTGTACTCTACTCTGTGTGTGTGTGTGTGTGTGTGTGTGTGTTTACTCTACTCTACTCTGCGTGTGTGTTTACTCTACTCTGTGTGTGTGTGTGTGTGTGTGTGTGTGTTTACTCTACTCTACACACTCTGTGTGTGCTGCCTGAAACTGCGGCTGAGATTGGCCGTCTGAAGGTTGCGGCTGATTGATCAGCCGATCATTAGATGATTGATCTTTAGGGGTTGGAGGCATGAACATGTGAAACATGTTTGTAATGAGCTGTTTGAAATTCAAAATGGAGGATGAGACAAAATAACACACAGATGCAGCATTAGTGTAGTTAGTGTGGCAGTATATACTGTACTACTGTACTGTAGTACTACAGTACACTGCAGTGTTTCTGTGGCATCAAAGTATCACTTCTGTGTTTGTATTTATTAGTAAACTGCTATACTTGGTTTATGCAGTGTGTGCAGTGTGTGTAGTGTGTGTGTACAGTGTGTGCAGTGTGTGTAGTGTGTGTGTCGTGTGTGTGCAGGGTGTGTACAGTGTGTGCAGCGTGAGTACAGTGTGTGTGTAGTGTGTACAGTGTGTGTGGTGTGTGTGTCTGTGTAGTGTGTAGTGTGTGTACAGTGTGTATAGTGTGTATAGTGTGTGTGCAGTGTGTAGTGTGTTGTGTGCAGTGTGTGTCTGTGTAGTGTGTAGTGTGCAGTGTGTAGTGTGTTTGCAGTGTGTGTGTAGTATGTGCAGTGTGTAGTGTACAGTGTGTGTCTGTGTTGTGTGTGCAGTGTGTAGTGTGTTTACAGTGTGTGTGTAGTGTGTGTCTGTGTTGTGTGTGTTGTGTGTAGTGTGCAGTGTGTGTCTGTGTAGTGTACAGTGTGTGTCTGTGTAGTGTGCAGTGTGTGTAGCTGCAGTCTTATAGCTGCAGTATTACTCCTCAGTGTCCTCCCCGCCTGTCAGGCTGTGGTTACTGGACTCGGCGCCCTGTCACGGCTTGTGTGTCTGTAACACTACAGTGTGCTGCAGCAGTATGGACCCGGTGTCCCGGTGCCGGGGGCCCGGGGTGTCGGTGGTTACCATGCCGGCGCAGAAGACGGTGAAGAGCAGGAACCAGGGCAGGTCTGTGCAGCTCCGGTCCTCCAGCGGTCTCCATTCTCTCTTTGTCCTCTGAAACACACACAAACACGGCCACAGTCAGTCTGCCTGGGCCTACTGGACCGGGCCGAGCCGAGCTAACGGGAAGGGACAGGCAGGACGCAGCCACCAGGGCCTGGCTCGGTTTCATCAACGACCAGAACACGCTCTTTGGACCGGGAGTTTACCGGAGCGGTGCCGCGGACAGGCCACAGTTACCCGCGGTAATTGGATTATGAGAGCTGCTGGCTCTAATCCGAGCTCGGCCCTCTCTGTTCCCCGGGACCGGGACTCCTTTCACGATATAAAAAATAAACAACGCCGGTGCTCTGCAGGAGAACAAAGAGGGCAGGACGGACGGAACCGGGCCGGGCCAGGCCGTGCTTACCTCCGCGCTACCGCAGCATCCCATTGCAGTCAGGGTGGACGTGCCCGGAGCGTCACGGAGCTTCACGGAGCTTCAACTGAGCAGCAGCGGGGGTCTGGTGCCTGTCAGGCGGGGGAGGGGGGACGGGCAGCCCCGCGAGATCCCGGAGGCCAAGCCCGGAGCGGAGACGGTCCCGACAGTCAGACTGAGCGCTCCGGCCCGTTGAGCATGTTACTGACCGAGCCTCCTCCGGTTACCGTACCGAGCGGGGATTAACGGCCGAGGATTTGTCCGCCACACTTCCTGGTGGGCCGTCAGGTGCAGCGGCCATTCATCTTATTGCGCGTGCGCAATTTCAAGCGCAGAACAAACCATTGTTCCCGGCGGAGCTGCAGCTGCAGTACCTGCTCTGACCACTGACTGGAGGATAGCGGCAGCGTGGCGCTATTTCCCCGTTACATGGCTTTGTTTAGAAACCAATGATGTTTGGAAGTTAGAAAGTAGATGTGATCACATGACCCATCAAAAGTGACCAGCTAAGACTCAGACTGCACCGACATTAACCCCCGCACTCTGAACATTAACCCCCGCACTCTGAACATTAACCCAAACATCTGAACATTACCCCAAAAATCTGAATATTAACCCAAACATCTGAACATTACCCCAAAAATCTGAATATTAACCCCCGCAATCTGAACATTAACCCAAACATCTGAACATTAACCCCACACTCTGAACATTAACCCCCACACTCTCAATATTTACCCAAAAATCTGAATATTAACCCCACACTCTCAATATTAACCCCCCCCCCCACACTCTCAACATTTACCCAAAAATCTGAACATTAACCCCGCAATCTGACTATTAACCCCCGCAATCTGAACATTAACCCCCACACTCTGAACATTAACCCAAAAATCTGAACATTAACCCAAAAATCTGAACATTAACCCAAAAATCTGAACATTAACCCCCTCACACTCTCAATATTTACCCAAGATGTGAATATTTTCTCAGAGGAAGCGGCTGCTGTGTTGAGGCATCAGCAGTGACCTTTGACCCTCACAGACAGGCTGTCACTCAGAGCACTG
>NC_041031.1:24268797-24283797 GCF_900634625.1 Parambassis ranga
CCGTTGGCGTCCTAAAGTTCTCTGATAGCAGCGAAGATGGCGCAGAGGGCAAAGGTCATCATGCTGCTGACGCTCTGCTGCAGCGGATAATAAACCCATCACAGTTATCTACCTGCACTGAGGGACGCTCTGTCCCTGCATCAGATTAAAACCACACACACGTGTCCTCTCAGCTGAGGCGGCAGGAAATCCACCGTGACCGAACGAGGAGGAGACGACGGGCTTTGTGTCAGAATGGATCCTGTTTGAAGAACACGATCAATAATCAATAATAATCATTCTTTTAATGTGAAGGATCAGCTGCAGAGGCACGGCCTTCAAACTCTGAGCGGTTCTGATCATTACACTCATGTCCCTCTGTGATGTCACACACAGCTGGATGTCTTTTGGTAACAGTCTGACTTCCTGTTTGCAGGTCACTTTCCAAACAAGGCCATGCCGTCGGCAGGTACGCTGCCCTGGATTCAGGGAATCCTTTGCAATGCCAACAACCCGTGCTTCAGGAACGCCACGCCGGGCGAGTCTCCGGGCATCGTGGGAAACTTCAACGACTCCATGTGAGTTTAAAGCCGATGCTTTTATTTTGGTAAACCAGGCATCTTTGTTTAGATGAAGAGACCGTGGACACTCAGTTTGCCCTTGTTCTGTTTTACTTTGTAGAATCTCTCGTCTGTTTTCGGATGCCAAGAAGATTCTGTTGTACAGTCAGAACGACAAAAACCTGGAGGGCTTCAAGGAGCTGGCTCAGGCGCTGAGAGTGCTGCAGAGCAACCACGCAGGTATGACCCACTTCCACTGCCCGAACCACCTCGCCCGAGGTTTCACTCTGCCACTGCTGGTTCTAACTCAGAGTGTCAGACACAGGGTTCCTCCTCTGCAGGCGGGTGCTGTGTTGGGCTCTGAGGGTTCCTCCTCTGCAGGCGGGTGCTGTGTTGGGCTCTGAGGGTTCCTCCTCTGCAGGCGGGTGCTGTGTTGGGCTCTGAGGGTTCCTCCTCTGCAGGCGGGTGCTGTGTTGGGCTCTGAGGGTTCCTCCTCTGCAGGCGGGTGCTGTGTTGGGCTCTGAGGGTTCGTCCTCAGGGATCGGCAGTGAGTCTGCAGAGCCTCCTCCGTCCCTCCTCTGCAGGATTTTTCAGGCTCACTGAACAAAAAGGATTTTGGTCTTTTGTGTGTTAATTTGCGGTTGCGTCCCTCTGTGGGGGTGTTTCTTTTCTGTACCTGCTCTGACCTGCCCCCCCCCCACATTCTGCTCTTTATTCGCTGATCCCATGGACAACAGCTCAATGGTTCTGCTGCCATGTGGGGGCGGGGAGACGGGCCCGGGCAGGTTCACCTGTTCATCAGATGTCACCTGGTCAAAGTGCAGCAGATTCCATCTGAAATCCTGCACCATGACCCCAGCTGAGTGTAGTGTTTCTGTGGTTCCTCGTGTCATGTCGTGTCGTGTTGTGTCATCCTGTGTCGTCCTGTGTCGTCCTGTGTCGTCCTGTGTCGTCCTGTGTCGTCCTGTGTCGTGTTGTGTCGTGTTGTGTCGTCCTGTGTCGTCCTGTGTCGTCCTGTGTCGTCCTGTGTCGTCCTGTGTCGTCCTGTGTCGTCTTGTGTCGTGTCGTGTCGTGTCGTGTCGTGTCGTGTCGTGTCGTGTCGTGTCGTGTCGTGTGTCCTTGTTGGATGTCTTCTGTCTTCTGTCTTCTGTTTGTGTCTTGTTGATTGAGGGAATGTGATCGGTCACTTTGTGCTATGGTTCTGAGTCTGATGGGGGTTGGAGGTGGGAGCTGATTGGCCGATGCGTGACCCCTGCAGGTGGCGACCAGCATGTGGTCTGCGTTCGTGTCGTCCTGTCATATTCAGTTTTCTGCCACTTGGCTCGGCAGCACCTCGCTGGGCGTCTTTGAGTTCAGAGGGTTTGCTGCAGCTGAACAAACAGCGACGCAGCAGGAGGTTGGAGTCCACCTCAGACCAGAACCCAGCTCATCCTGCACACACAGCACGGTGTGAGCTGATGACGGCGTGGAGCTGGCCTCTTTGATTGGCCGCCGTGCAGTCGGTTAATGATGCTGAGGGGCTCTCTGAGTAGCTCAGTGATTGAAGCAGACAAGTTTCTCTGCTGGAGCCTCATTTGACCAATCACATCACTGCGAGCTGCTGATGTCAGACAGCTGGACCGGTCCTCTGACCCGGCACTAACTGATAATTCACACTGGCTGCTGTATGTCCTTACCAGGCCCCGAGGCCTTACTGGAGGCTGTCTTTGGGTTCCAGGTTTGGTTCGGCTCGGTCAGAGCCCGTTCTCTGACGCCGACTCTGAACAGGAGCTGGATTGGACAGGGGAGCCTTGATGTTCTTAGTTTTAGAACAAAACCTGCAAACCTCTCGGTCCTGTTTGAACTTCCTTCTGGATGATTAATGATGAAGGTTTTTCCTGTTGAATCTCCAGTTCCCCTAGAATTAGCTTTAATGAGTCGATGTTCTCACGAGACCCTTCATTCGGTTTCGCTCTGCTGAAAAAGGACCAAAGTGACATTCCTTATTGTGAAGGAGCAGGTTGGACAGAGTGTCCGCAGGACGTCCAAACATCAGCAGATAAACCACAGAACGTCTGTCACTGTGGGGTCAGGGGGTTGGTCTGGATGGAGTCGGTGCTGTCAGGAGCCTCTGAGACCTGTTGGAACCTGCAGGGGGGGGCTTCATGTGGTGTGATGCAGCTTTCCTGCGAGCTCCACCTGAATGGAAAGTTCCAGCGTCAGGCGTGTGAGAACATGCAGAAGATGAGCTGGGATCCAAACACACACACACCCTGCAGCTCACATACAGATGCCCAAATATGGCCGGCACTTCCCCTCAGACTTTTTTACTTCATCATAAAAAGGCTTAAATAAAGTCATTTAAGACGTATGAAAATGTCATGATTTAAAAAAACAGTCTGAGAGGGGAAGTGCTGACCAAATATGGGCGTGTGTGTGTGTGTCTGTGTGTGTGTGTGTGTGTGTGTGTCTGTGTGTGTGTGGATTTACAGGAGGGGTCAGGTTTCTTTCAGCACTTCTATTTTTCCCCCACAGGCATCAAGTTGAAGCATTTCCTGCGAGACAATGAGACTCTGTCGAGCTTTCTGCTGAGAAACGCCTCCTTCCCCGAACATGGCGTCCAACAGATCAGAGAGGCCAATATCAACCTGGAGAAGGTGAGAAGGCCTCTGCACATGCTCAGTGTCACACAGCAGCTCCTTAACACAGACGTCTGACAACATGGGACAAAAATGGGAAATAATAATATGTTCATTCCTCTCTCCATGGGATCAGGTGCTCCTTCGAGGATTTGGCGTCCACCTGAGAGACATGTGTCCAAGGAAGGGGGGCAAAGAGATTCTGGAGGACTTTGTGATAATCTCAGACCAGCAGGTGGCCACACTGGTACAGGAAGCCATCTGTCAGGCACCGCCCACCTGGCTTAACCACGCAGAGGAGCACTTCCTGAACAACCTGGACTTCTTGAAACCGATCCGGGTAAAAACCAACACTGCCATGATGAAGGCGTCAGAGAGCAAACAGCAAACATATAGGACAGGGAGAGAAAACAAAGACTTCAAATGTCAAATATGGAAGGAACACATAAGGTGAAGGTCCGCTAAGCCCGAGTTCAGCCTGCAGGTCCGCTTAGTCCCGAGTTCAGCCTGCAGGTCCGCTAATCCCCGAGTTCAGCCTGCAGGTCCGCTAATCCCCGAGTTCAGCCTGCAGGTCCGCTAATCCCCGAGTTCAGTCTGCAGGTCTTCTTAGCCCCGAGTTCAGCCTGCAGGTCCGCTAATCCCCGAGTTCAGCCTGCAGGTTAGGTCTTCTTAGCCCCGAGTTCAGCCTGTAGGTTAGGTCTTCTTAGCCCCGAGTTCAGCCTGCAAGTTAGGTCTTCTTAGCCCCGAGTTCAGCCTGCAGGTCAGGTCCGCTTAGCCTAGAGTTCAGCCTGCAGGTCTGCTAATCCCCGAGTTCAGCCTGCAGGTTAGGTCTTCTTAGCCCCGAGTTCAGCCTGCAGGTCAGGTCCGCTTAGCCTAGAGTTCAGCCTGCAGGTCTGCTTAGCCTAGAGTTCAGCCTGCAGGTCTGCTAATCCCCGAGTTCAGCCTGCAGGTTAGGTCTTCTTAGCCCAGAGTTCAGCCTGCAGGTCTGCTTAGCCTAGAGTTCAGCCTGCAGGTCTGCTTAGCCTAGAGTTCAGCCTTTGGATTTTTTTGCAGTGGATTTTGGCGTGGAGCCTTCGGGGTGGTTTCTTGACGTTCAGGTGACACAGTGAAGGTGTGTTGAATGTTTTCAGTGTGTGGGAGGAGGCGTGTCCAGGCCTGTCTCGGCCCTTTACTGTCTCAGTTTTCATAGCCTGGAGACCCGTATTAAAAGGTCTGAATGCAGCTGCAGTCACAGAGCCTGCGCCCTCTTTTGTCTAGTAAAACCCACAGCTCAGTCTCAGAGGCGTTCACTGACAGTCAGCAGAGTGGGAAATGTTGTGTTTAAGTACAGATCAGCAACAACAATTGAGTGAGTTGAGTATTTATAGGACAGGGAGAGAAAACAAAGACTTCAAATGTCAAATATGGAAGGAACACATAAGCTGAGGGCAGAGCGCCACCTACCTGTGATAGAGACTCCTGCAGGTCTGAGAAAGGATCAGTCAGATTTAATATGATAATGTTAAATACGTCGGCTCACTGAAACGTCTCTGTCTCGCAGAGGGACGTGACAGCTGATCCAGAGGCCGTCCAACAGGTCGCCAAGGCAACCAACAACCTCCTGGACAGTTTGGGTTCCCTGGCAGTGGAGGTAAGACACACATCTGATCAGCTGACCCCTGCATGCAGATGTCATTGTGAAGTCACACATGTGCAGATGTGTCCTCTGATGGACAGGCGTGTCCTTCTGATAGTCCTCCTGTCCACAGCAACAGTTCCAGGGGCCGCTCGGTTTATTTGGCAGCTCTGAGTGTCTCACAGTCTCTTTGTGTCCACATAAAAGCAGCAGAGATGGACGAGCTCGCAGCTGAACAAAGACTCAAATGTCTCAGCAGGTTTTCTCCTCACAGCCAGAAAACACAACTCTGAACAAACAACAAACACTCAGCGTCTGTCCCCGTCCTGCTGAGACACTGAGGACCACAGATGGCTGCATGTAGCTTTTAGCACCATGTCAGACCAGCTCTGTGAAGACATTTTTATTTTAGTAAAAACTAAAAACAGCAGTGAGCTCTGCAGCTTCTAGACTGGGGACAGACTGAGGACAGACTGTGGACAGACTGGGGACAGACTGAGGACAGACTGAGGACAGACTGTGGACAGACTGGGACAGACTGAGGACAGACTGACAGTAGACTGTGGACAGACTGTGGACAGACTGAGGACAGACTGACAGTAGATTGTGGACAGACTGGGGACAGACTGTGGACAGACTGACAGTAGACTTGGGACAGACTGTGGACAGACTGACAGTAGACTGTGGACAGACTGTGGAGAGACTGTGGAGAGACTGGGGACAGACTGAGGACAGACAGTGGACAGACTGACAGTAGACTGTGGACAGACTGTGGACAGACTGGGGACAGACTGGGGACAGACAGTGGACTGACAGTAGACTGGGAGCATTCTGGGTAGTGAGAGCAGATAATCAGGGTAAAGTTTAGTCAGAAGACCCAGATTGTTGTTTTTTTAGCCTGAGGTTATCACACACACACACACACACACAGACACACACACACACACAGACACACACACACACACACACACACACACACACACACAGACACACACACACACACACACACACACACACACACACCGACACACACACACACACACACACACACACACACACACACACACACACACAGACACACACACACGTGACTGAGTGTGTTCATGTGAACATGTTGTTTTGATTCTCATAAAGAGGAAGTGTGTTTTTATGTCACATGACTTTTTCACCCCAAATTAAAGGAGCAGTCAGTAGAGCCACCATTTAGAGCCGCCATGTTTTTACAGTCGTCCAGAGTAGACGACCACTGTGGACACATGTCTCATGGAACAGAAGGACGCAGTATGACCCCCTCACCACCAGGTGGCTGTGGCTGCTCATGTAACACTG
The DNA here is from genome assembly GCF_900634625.1 of Parambassis ranga. Lineage (NCBI taxonomy): Eukaryota > Metazoa > Chordata > Actinopteri > Ambassidae > Parambassis > Parambassis ranga. Next base: position 24,274,899 of record NC_041031.1, read on the forward strand.
CTCTGTCCTCTCAGCTGGCTGGCATGAAGAGCTGGATTGACCTGAGGAACGAGATCATCTTCCTGACCCAGAACGCCACGTCCTCACCTAGCACCATGTACCAGGCCGTGTCCAGGATCGTGTGCGGTCACCCGGAGGGCGGGGGCCTGCAGATCAAATCTCTCAACTGGTACGAAGACAGCAACTACAAGGCCCTGTTTGGAAACCACAACAGCAGCGAGGACGAGCCTGCGGCGGTCTACGACAATTCCTCCAGTAAGTCCGGCCCACGCACGGCGTGTTCAGTGTGTTCACAGCATGTTCTCACCTTCTGTGTGTGTGTGTGTGTGTAGCTCCATACTGTAACAGCCTGGTGAGGAACATGGACTCAAACCCCATGTCCCGGATGATCTGGCAGGCCTTGAAGCCGCTGCTGATTGGAAAAATCCTGTACACGCCGCACACCCCTGCTACACAGAGGATCATCCACGAGGTATGACATCACTTCCTGTGTCATCACAGAAGCATTCCCACGCCTGTCACCTTCCTAACTTCTGCGCTGTGCTCAGGTGAATCGGACGTTCCAGGAGCTCGGAGTCTTCCGAGACCTGGGCGGGATGTGGGAGGAAATGAGACCTAAAGTCTGGAACTTCATGGAGAACAGTGAGCAGATGGACCTGATCAGGGTATGCAGCCTCCACCCGCTCCGTCCTTCCTCGGCTGTCCCTCACCACCCGTACTGACCTCTTTGTCCCGTCTGTCGTTCAGACTCTGCTAAAGAACAACGCCACCTGCCAGCTTCTTCCACGCTCAGCTGGCAGACACAGACTGGACCGTAGCCGACATCTCCAACTTCCTGTCCAAGCAGGCGGCCAACCCACGGCCACCCGGCAGCGCCATCACCTGGAGGGAGGTGTTCAACGAGACGGACCAGGCCATCATGAGCATTTCCCGCTTCATGGAGGTCAGTGTGTTGCTGCATTGGAAGGACTGATGCAGTGTGGTTGGTGTCTAATGTGTGTGTGTGTGTTAGTGTGTGAACCTGGACAAACTGGAGCCAGTTTCCAGCGAGGAGCGCCTTGTCAACCAGTCCATGCTGCTGCTAGAGGACAGGAAGTTCTGGGCGGGGATTGTGTTTCCCGACATCCCCATGAACGCCACCGAGCTGCCGCCAAAAGTCAACTACAAGATCCGCATGGACATCGACAACGTGGAGCGCACCAACAAGATCAAAGACGCGTAAGTACACACAGATAAAAGTCTTCCTGTTCCTGATTGGACGACCTCGGTGACCCTGAAATACAAACATACTCAGCGGCCTGTTTACAGACATTGTGAGGACTCATTCAGAGACGCAGTAGGTCCCCATGATGTTGACATTTAAAAGAGCAGTTCCATTATTCAGGACCGTACAGCGTGTTAGCTTAGCTTAGTATAAAGACCGGAGACAGGAGGACACCTTCAGTCCGCTCCTTCCTCAGAGTCGCTCTCAGAACGTTCCTAAATCACCTTTAAGATCATGTCCGAGCTCTGTGAGGGGGTTCATGAACAGCCGAGCTTTAAACATCCCACCAGACCACTTCAGTCCGTCTGCGTCAAAACCTTCTGCACTCCTCAACCAGGAAGACATGACTGACCCACATTTAGTCACATACACACATTCAGATTCTGTCTCTGATGTCAGCTGTAACAGGGCTGTACTGTTCCTTTAAATCTCATCCATGCTGTCCTCTTCAGGTACTGGGACCCAGGTCCTCGTGCTGACCCATTTGAGGACATGCGGTACATCTGGGGAGGGTTCTCATACCTGCAGGACGTCATTGAACAGGCCATCGTCAGGGCGGTGACGGGAATCAGAGAGAAGACCGGGGTGTACATCCAACAGATGCCGTACCCATGTTACGTGGACGACATGTGAGACACACCCCACTCTGTGTTCACATGTCCTCTTACTCCTCCCCATCCTCTGTCTCGCTCCTCCCATTTTTCTGTCTCGCTCCTTCGTGTCCTCTGTCTCACTCCTGTCTTGTCTCACTCCTCCTATTTTCTGTCTCGCTCCTTCGTGTCCTCTGTCTCACTCCTGTCCTCTGTCTCACTCCTGTCCTCTGTCTCAGCTTCCTCCGGGTGATGAGCCGCTCCATGCCGCTCTTCATGACGCTGGCCTGGATGTATTCGGTGGCCATTATCCTGAAGAGCGTAGTGTATGAGAAGGAGGCGCGGCTGAAAGAGACCATGAGGATCATGGGATTGGACAACGGCATTCTGTGGTTCAGCTGGTTCATCAGCAGCCTGATTCCTCTGCTGATCAGCGCTGGACTGCTGGTTCTGCTGCTCAAGGTGACACACCAGAGAACCACTTAGAGCCGTTCCCACGTGTGTAGACAGGAAGTAGGCAGCTAGGGTCCCCACGCAGGCCTGCTGTCCGGTCGCCTTGTTTCTCTGGTTGATTTGTTGTGTTGTGATTTGCAGACAGGGAACCTGCTACCGTACAGCGACCCCGGGGTTGTCTTCCTCTTCCTGGGCTCTTTCGCCGTAGTGACCATCATGCAGTGCTTCCTGATCAGCACGGCATTCGCCCGTTCTAACCTGGCAGCCGCCTGCGGGGGCATTATCTACTTCACCCTCTACCTGCCCTACGTGCTCTGCGTGGCCTGGCAGGATTACATCGGCTTTGGAGCCAAAGTGTTCGCAGTAAGCTGGCTGCGCCAAGATGTTTGTGATGTTTGTGTGATGGGACAGGGTAACATGTCCTCCTCTGCTGCAGAGCCTCCTGTCCCCCGTGGCGTTCGGGTTCGGCTGTGAGTACTTTGCCCTGTTTGAGGAGCAGGGAGTGGGCATCCAGTGGAAGAACCTGGTGTCAAGTCCTCTGGAGGAGGACGACTTCAGCCTGCGCACCGCCATCATCCTCATGTACGTCGACTCTTTCCTGTATGGCGTCCTCACCTGGTACCTCGAGGCTGTGTTCCCAGGTGAGTCTTTTGGGTACTTCAGAGTTTGGCCTGTAGGGGGCATCAGACGCTCTGTGAAACAGATTGAGTGTGTCAACTGTCCCCAGGTCAGTATGGGATCCCGCGGCCCTGGTACTTTCCCTTCACCAAGTCCTATTGGTTTGGAGACAAGGATGGGAAGTCCAGCAAAGTCCCTCTGAGCCGGAAACAAAATCCTGGAGGTGAGACTGCTATGACTGTGACCGGCCACAGGGCGGACTACAGAGCCTCGTACACAGATGCCAGTCTTGGGTAACATGTACTAAGCTTCTAATGTAAAGAACCTTCCTGATTCTAGCTGTGTGTATGGAGGAGGAGCCCACTCACCTGGAGCCCGGAGTCTACATTGAGAACCTGGTGAAAGTTTATCGTCACGGTAAGAAGCTGGCAGTGGACGGACTGACGCTCGGCTTCTATGAGGGACAGATCACATCCTTCCTGGGCCACAATGGGGCCGGAAAAACCACAACCATGTGAGACTGCCATTCTGAGACCGGTATGTGTGTAGGTAGAGACAAACGGGTTCTAATGTCCTCTGGCTCATCCGTGCAGGTCCATCCTGACTGGACTCTTCCCTCCCACATCTGGTACTGCCTACATCCTGGGCCGAGACATCCGCACAGAGCTGAGTGCCATCAGACAGAGTCTGGGAGTCTGTCCCCAGCACAATGTCCTCTTCAGCATGTGAGTGCTCATTCCATTCTTTGACAGGTCTCCACTACACACTGTCCTGTGACTGTCTCTGTGTGATGATGCCCCCTGCAGGCTAACAGTGGAGGAGCACATATGGTTCTACGCGCGGCTCAAAGGCCTTTCAGAGGAGCAGGTCAAAGGTGAGATCGAGCAGATCCTGCAAGACACGGGGCTGCCACACAAACGAAGCTCCAGGACAAGCACGCTGTCCGGGGGCATGCAGAGGAAGCTGTCCGTGGCTCTGGCCTTTGTCGGAGGATCAAAGGTCGTCATCCTGGACGAGCCAACAGCTGGCGTCGACCCCTATGCCCGCAGAGGAATCTGGGACCTGTTGCTGAAGTACAGACAAGGTGAGACTCTCTGATCGCCTCAGCCGGCTGCTTTCACTTCATCACTTAGCTGGACTTTGACACCCCTTCTCCTCGGCAGGTCGGACCATCATCCTCTCCACGCACCACATGGACGAGGCTGACATCCTGGGTGACCGCATCGCCATCATCTCCCACGGGAAGTTGTGCTGCGTGGGTTCATCCCTGTACCTGAAGAACCAGCTGGGGACGGGCTACTACCTGACGCTGGTGAAGAAAGACCCAGAACCGTCTCTCAGCTCCCGCAGAAACTCATCCAGCACCGTCTCCTTCACTAAGAAGGTCTCACATTCTGTCCATAGCTATGACACACCCACTGTCCCACAGCAGTTGTTCTCTCAGTGTCGTTGTCTCAGCTGATGGCGTGCTGCATGTTTTTAGGAGGAGGAAAGCGCCTCAGTGAGCAGCAGTGATGCTGGACTTGGCAGCGAACATGAAAGTGAGGCTGCGACCATCGGTGAGCTCTCTGTGCTGAGTGTTGGATGCTTTCCCCTTCAGATGAGGCTGATCTGTGTCTCCTGTCTCTGCCCTCAGAGAATGGCCTTGCGGCATCCGTCTGCAATGTTCCCTTCGTCCCTCCGGATGTGTCTCTGGTGTCAGGCCTGATCCTGCGCCACGTCCCCGCTGCCCGCTTGGTGGAGGATCTGGGACACGAGCTGACCTATGTCCTGCCATACAGCGCCGCCAAGGACGGTGCCTTTGTGGAGCTCTTCAAAGACCTGGACGTGAAGCTGCCCGACCTTGGCATCTCCAGCTACGGAGTGTCCGACACCACGCTGGAGGAGGTGGGACATTTCCTCAGCTGGCCCTCAGACATCTCGATCTTATTGAATCCTGACCTGTCTTTTCTCTGTCCCAGATTTTTCTGAAAGTTGCTGAAGATAACGGTGTTGACACCGAAGTGCCATCAGGTGAGTGGTCTCTGACCTGGGTGTCTTTAAAACTAGAGTCTGGATAAAGTCTTGACCGTGTGTTTTCAGATGGAACACTTCCTGTGCGGAGGCGACGGAGGACTCATGCCTTCGGTGGAGGAGACCACCAGAGCTGCCTGAAGCCATTAACAGAGGATGATAACGACGGCGATGACTCTGAGGGAGAAACTGGTACATATAATATATATAATATACATAACTCACACACAGACACACACAGATACTGATGTTGTGTGTTTGATCATGTGACCTGTCCCTTCCGGTCAGACTGCAGGGAGACGGACGGGCTGAAGTGTACGGAAGGTAAAGGGTCGCTCCAGGTGAAGGGGTGGAGTCTGACGCGGCAGCAGTTTGTGGCTCTGATGTGGAAACGCTTCCTGTATGCACGGCGCTCCAGGAAGGGCTTCTTTGCTCAGGTACGCTGAACACACCTGCACACCTCGGACACACATGCCTGTGTGTGAAACCATTGTGTTCATGTGCTTCCAGATTGTTCTTCCGGCTGTGTTCGTGTGTATCGCTCTGGTCTTCAGTCTCATCGTGCCCCCCTTTGGAAAGTACCCCAGTCTGGAGCTGCAGCCGTGGATGTACGAGGACCAGGTGACCTTCCTCAGGTAATACATGAGCCGTTTAGGCAGCCCGTCTGATGCATATACTTCGGTCTGACTGTGTGTCTCTGTGTGCGCTTCCTGTCAGTAATGACGCTCCAGGAGACGCCAACATGGAGAAGCTTTTAAATGCTCTGATGGACGCGCCAGGATTCGGGACTCGCTGCATGGATGGACATCCTATCCCGTAAGACCTTCTGTGCCTCTTTAAAGTCTCCTTGTTCTCTGACAGCATCTTACTTATAAGACACCTGCTCATCAGGGAGGCGCCGTGCACACTCGGTGACGAGGACTGGCACACCCCGGACGTCCCTGAAAGCGTCCAGCAGCTGTTCAGCTCCAGAAACTGGACCATGGAGGATCCGTCTCCGGCATGTTACTGCGGCTATGAAGGCAAGAAGAAGATGCTGCCAGATTGTCCTGCTGGAGCTGGAGGTCTTCCACCCCCAGAGGTCAGTGCATCACCCTGAAGGGGCAGTGACTGCCGCGCTGTGGTCACACGGTCACTGAGGCTCCAAGACAGAAAAATAACGAGTGTGTGTGTTCAGATGAAGCTGAGTGCCACCGACACACTGCAGAACCTGACGGGAAGAAACATCTCTGACTACCTGGTGAAGACCTACGCTCAGATCATCGGCAAGAGGTGACACCTCATGAACACACCTCATGAACACACCTCATGAACACACCTCAAGAACTCACCCCAAGAACTCACCTCATGAACACACAAGAACTCACCTCAAGAACTCACCTCATGAACGCACCTCATGAACACACCTCAAGAACACACCTCAAGAACACACCTCAAGAACACACCTCAAGAACTCACCTCAAGAACACACCTCATGAACACACCTCAAGAACACACCTCAAGAACACACCTCAAGAACTCACCTCAAGAACTCACCTCATGAACACACCTCATGAACACACCTCAAGAACTCACCTCATGAACACACACACCTCAAGAACTCACCTCAAGAAACATATCTGAACTAAAACTTTGTCTGAATTTGCAGCTTGAAGAACAAAGTCTGGGTGAATGAGTTCAGGTCAGTGCTTTTATTTTGAAATCATAAACTTTGGTTGAACGTCCTTTCCTGACGCTCAGATGTTTGCCTCCGTCTGTAGGTATGGAGGCTTCTCATTAGGCGCTCGGAGCACTCAGGTCCTCCCTCCGGCCAATGAGATCGATGACGCCATTGAGAGAGTCCGAAAGATCTTTGAGCTACAGAAGGTCAGTCAGAGATATCGGCAACATGTTTGCATCACACACTTCAAATGACCAACGACTGACTGACACTGACCATTTCCTGCAGGGAGCAGCGGCCGATCGATTCCTCGACAGTCTGTCTGGCTTCATCAACGGTTTGGACACGAAGAACAACGTGAAGGTCAGGAAGCATTTTCTGCTTTCTCTCAGTCAAATCAAGGGGGTAACTAACCGACTCTTTATTGATCCTCAGATCTGGTTCAACAACAAAGGCTGGCACAGCATCGGCGCCTTCATCAATGTCATGAGCAACGGCATCCTGAGGGCAAACCTGCCCGCCGGAGCTGACCCCCAACAGTACGGCATCAGTGCCTTCAACCATCCGCTGAACCTGACCAAGGAGCAGCTGTCCCAGGTCGCCCTGTGAGTGCACACACCTGACACACCTGTGACCAACTGTTCTGGACAGTTTCTTTTGTCACGCTTCACCTTCCAATCTTCTTCTTGGTCTCCAGGGTAACCACCTCTGTGGACGTCCTGGTGTCCATCTGTGTCATCTTTGCCATGTCCTTCGTCCCTGCGAGCTTCGTGGTCTTCCTCATCCAGGAGAGAGTCAGTAAAGCCAAACACATGCAGTTCATCAGTGGAGTGCAGCCGCTGCTCTACTGGGTGGCCAACTTCATCTGGGACATGGTGGGACACAAAACAAGCTCTGTGTCTGTCTGTGTGTGTGTGTGTCTGTGTGTCTCTGTGTGTGTCTCTGTCTGTGTGTGTGTGTGTCTCTGTGTGTGTCTCTGTCTGTGTGTGTGTGTGTCTCTGTGTGTGTCTGTGTGTGTGTCTCTGTGTGTGTGTGTCTGTGTGTGTGTGTGTCTTTCTGTGTCTGTGTGTGTGTGTCTGTCTGTGTGTGTGTGTCTGTGTGTGTGTCTGTGTGTGTGTGTGTGTGTGTGTGTGTGTGTGTGTGTGTGTGTGTGTCTGTGTGTGTCTGTGTGTCTGTGTCTGTCTGTGTGTGTGTCTGTGTGTGTCTGTGTGTCTGTGTCTGTCTGTGTGTCTGTGTGTCTGTGTGTGTCTGTGTCTGTCTGTGTGTGTGTGTCTGTGTGTGTCTGTGTGTTGATACTGATGTCTGGATGTCCCTGCAGTGTAACTATGTCGTCCCGGCAACACTGGTCGTCCTCATCTTCATCTGTTTCCAACAAAAAGCGTACGTGTCGTCCACCAACCTGCCCGTGCTCGCCCTGCTGCTGCTGCTCTACGGGTCAGACACACACACACCTGACATCCTCTGTACCACACTGTACACACCGCACCACGGTTCACCCTCAGAACTGGTTTGTGGTGTGACTCTGGGTTTCTGCTTCCAGCTGGTCCATCACTCCGCTCATGTACCCGGCCTCCTTCTTCTTTAAGATCCCCAGCACGGCATACGTCGTCCTCACTAGTGTCAACATCCTCATCGGCATCAACGGCAGCATCTCCACCTTTGTCATGGAGCTCTTCGGAAACAATGTGAGCGCCCACAGCAGCAGAACCCAGCTGCTCTAAAACCCAGAGTTACAGCTGTGGGTTTAGGTGGAGCTGTGATTTAACTTGTTGTCCTTTGTAGGAGATCGGTGGAATTAACGATATCCTGAAGAACGTCCTGCTGATCTTCCCTCACTTCTGTCTCGGGCGAGGACTCATCGACATGGTGAAGAACCAGGCGATGGCCGACGCCCTGGAGAGATTCGGTAACAGATCTGGCGCGGTGCAGTGATGAGATGTCGGCGGGGGGGTGTGATGGTTGTGTGAACGTTGCTGCTGTGTTCCAGGTGAGAACCGGTTCCGCTCTCCTCTGGAGTGGGACATGGTTGGAAAGAACCTGTTCGCCATGGCCGTGGAAGGTGTGGTCTTCTTCATCATCACTGTCCTCATCCAGTACAGGTTCTGCATCAAACCCAGGTAAGCCGGGACTTCCTGTTTCACCTGCACAGCTTTCAGTCTCAGTCTGTGTGTGTCTGAATCTGTGCGTGTGTGTGCATGCAGGTCGGTCAGTAAACTGACCAAACTGGGCGCTCTGGGTGAGGAAGACGAGGATGTGGCCCGAGAGCGACAGCGGATCGTCCATGGCCTCGGACACGGAGAC